>NC_092712.1:16319063-16457459 GCF_047496885.1 Scyliorhinus torazame | reverse complement strand
CCATTCTCCTGCCAGATCCAGTGCTCCCTGGCCAGTCTCCTGCCTGATCCAGTGCTCCCCGGCCAGTGTCCTATTCTCCTGCCGGATCCAGTGCTCTTCTGCCCATTCTCCTGCCGGATCCAGTGCTCCCCATGGCCAATGCCCGGGGGGGGGGGGGGGGGGGGGTATTGATCAAGGAGTCAATGAGGAGGGAGGATATCTTCGCAGGCTCCTCAATTGAGGTCACAAGGGTGAAAAACAAAAAGGGGCTATCACTTTTCTGGGATTGTACTATAGATTGTGAGAGATTGAAGAGCAGGTGTGGGCAAATCTCCAGAAGCGTAAAAATGATAAGGTAAGCATGGTTGGAGATTTCAACTCCCCCACCATTAATTGGGACAGGCAAAGAGTGAAAAGCATAGAGGGGGCAGAATTCTTAAAGTGCGTCCAGGAGAACTTTCTGAGCCAGCACATAGAAAGTTCGACAAGACAAGGGGCAGCACTTGTCCTAATTTTAGAGAATTATGCTGGGCAGATGGTAGAGGTGTGACTGGGGAGCATTTCAGTAATAGTGGAGCTGAAAGATGTAGACGAGATATTAAATGCGTAGTTTGCATCTGTGTTCACGATGGAGAAGGACAATGCAGGTATAGAAATCAGGGAGAGGGTCTGTGATATAATTGAACAGATTAACATTGAGAGAGAGGAGTTGTTATCGGTTTAGCGGGATTAAATGTGGTTCAGTCCCCAGGCCCAGATGAGATGTATTCTAGGCTGCTGTGGGGGGGGCTAGAGGGGGAGATTGCAGGGGCTCGTACAATAATTTTCAAATCCTGTCTGGCCACAGGAGAGGTGCCAGAGGAAGCTAATGTGATACCATTATTCAAGAAGGGGAAAACCAGGTTATTACAGGCCTGAGAGTCTAACGTCAGTGGTGGGGAAGTTATTGGAAAACATTGAGGGACAGAATTAACCTTCACTTGGAGAGGCAGGGATTAATCAAGGTTAGTCAGCATTGCTTTGTTTGGGGGGGGGGGGGGGGGGGGGGGGGGAGTGGAGAATCCTCTTGTCTTGCTATGAAGGCCAACATACCATTAGCCTTCTTTACCGCCTGCTGCACCTGCAATGTTTACCTTCAGCGACTGGAGTACGAGGACGCCCAGGGTCTCATTGCACATTCTCCTCTCCTAATTTATGGCCATTCAGATAATAACCTGTCTTCCTGTTTTTGCTACCAAAGTGGATAACCTCACATTTATCCAAATTAAACTGCAGCTGCCATTCATTTGCCCACTCGCCCAACTTGTTCAAATCAAGACAAATGGTTTCCTTCTGTACAGTATGGATTCTATGGATATGATGGCAGTGCAGTTGATATAGTCTACATGGACTTTAGTAAGGCTTTTGAGAAGGTCGCGCATGGGAGACTGATCAAGAAGCCCATAGAATCATAGAATTTACAGCGCAGAAGGAGGCCATTCGGCCCATCGAGTCTGCACCGGCTCTTGGAAAGAGCACCCTACCCAAGCCCACACTTCCACCCTATCCCCATAACCAATAACCCCACCCAACACTAAGGGCAATTTTGGACACTATGGGCAATTTAGGACACTATGGACAACTTAGCATAGCCAATCCACCTAATCCGCACATCCCTGGACTGTGGGAGGAAACCGGAGCACCCGGAGGAAACCCACGCACACACGGGGAGAACATGCAGACTCCGCACAGACAGCGACCCAAGCCGGGAATCGAACCTGGGACCCTGGAGCCGTGAAGCAATTGTGCTAACCACTATGCTACCGTGCTGCCTTCTTTTGAGCAAGCCGTCGGTCATCTACCTATTATCTCCTTATGTGGCTCAGCATCATACTCTGTTTTATAATGATCCTATGAAGTGTCTTGGGAAGTTTCATTAGGTTAAAAGGCGCTATATAAATATAATTTGTTGTAAATGACATGGAATTATTTTTAAACTGTGCAAGAATAGAGAAACCCGGGGGGGGGGGGGGGGTACAATACATAAATCTTTGAAATTTGGAAAGTTGTTAAAAAAGCATACAAGATCCTTAGCTTCATTAAGAGAAGCACTCAGTACAAAAGCACTGAGGTTACTCTAAAACTTCAAAATGCTCAGCTGGAGTATTGTGTCCAATCCTTGGCACCATCCTGTGGGCTGTCAAGATCTTGGAGAGGATGCAGAGGAGATTTACGAGAACAATACCAAGGATGAGGAACTTCAGCTATTAGGAGAGACTAGAAATCTTAAAAAAGATAGGATCCAAGGCAATCTGGATCTAATATTGGCATAGTCACAGGAGGCAGAGGGCGATGGTGGAAGGTTGTGTTTGTGGCTGGCAGACTGTGTCCTGCGGTGTACCGCAGCGATCGGTGCTGCGTCCCTTGGTGCTTGTAGTGTACATTAACGATCGAGACGGGAATGTGGGAGGTATGATCACTAAGTTTGCAGATGACAGGAAAATTGGTGGTGTGGTAAATAGTGAGGAGGAAAGCCTTAGATTACGCTACGATATAGGTGGACTGGTGAGATGGCAGAACAATGGCAAATGGAATTTAACGCTGAAAAGTATGAGGGGACGCATTTCGGGAGACTAACAAGTCAAGGGAATACACAATGAACGGTAGGACAAGAGGAAGTACAGAGGAATCTTGGGATGCCTGTCCAAAGATCCCTGAAGGCAGCAGGACAGGTAGATAGGTGGTTAAGAAGACACAAGGGTCTTGGGGGCCCCCGAGCGAGCGTCGGTTAGCACTGGTCTCCACAAACATGGTCCCGGCGTACTGCTGGCGGCATGGGGGGAGTCTCCCAGGTGATCAGGGGGCCCCCAGATGGTCAGGCTGTGGGCAGGGTGGTACCCTGGCACCCTGATGCTACCCAGGTACTGCTAGCCTGGCACCCTGGCTGTGCTGCCCAGGTGCCACCCTGGTGTTGCTAGGGTGCCCAGGTAGCAGTTCCGACCTGGAAAAAAGTTATATGCAATACTCGCCATTTTTAGCCAAGGCATAGAATATAAGAGCAGGGAGGTTATGATGGAGCCGTATAAAACACTGGTTAGGCCCACAGCTAGAGTACTGTGTGCAGTTCTGGTTGCCACACTATAGGAAGGATGGGATTACATTGGAGAGGGTGCGGGGGAGATTCTCCAGGATGTTGCCTGGGCTGGAATATTTCAGCTATGAAGAGAGGTTGATTAGGCTGGGGTTGTTCTCCTTCGAGCAGAGGGGGGCTGAGGGTGGATCTGTTTGAAGTGTACACAATTAGGAGGGACACAGATAGGGTGGGATAGGAAAAAGCATTTCCCCATTAGTCGAGAGGTCAATGACCAGGGGACGTGGATTTACGGTCAGGAGCAGGAGATTCCAAGGGGCTTGAGGGATTTTCACCCACAGGGGGGTGGGAATCTGGAACTCGCTGCCTGAAAGGCTGGTAGAGGTGGGAACACTCAACATTTAAGAAGCATTCAGACGAGCATTGGGAAAACCCCACAGCGCACCGGCTGAAAAATGGGATCAGGATAGTTGGGCGTGTGAAGTCCAGCGAGGACACGATGGGCTGGAATGCTCTTTCACTCGATAAAAACAGTCCGAACCTCCGGAGTCTCTTGTTTTTGGAGTTGGAGGGAAACTAATTTAAAAGCATGGAGGGGGGGTGCACAGTGTCGCAGTGGTTAGCACTGCTGCCTCACGCCATTGAGGGGGCAGGAGAAACGTGGAGTAGAGATAACAGGCAGAACAGCCGTGATTTTAATCAGAGCAGCGTGGAGGGGCCGAATGGTGTACTCCTGCTCCCGGGCCCCGTGCACCTCACCTGCACTCGCAGCGTCTCGATGTAATTGGTTCCGTAGGCTCGGCGGGTGAAGTCGGACAAGTTAAATTGGATCTGATTCCAGCCGTCATCCAGTCTCATGGGCATGGTACAGATGAAGGGCTTCACGCGGGTCGTGCTCTGATAGTTACTCGCCCGGAAACGCCGGCGAACATTCTTGTCATCCAGAACCTGTCAAGATGGAACACAGGCAGTCAGGACTGGGGTGGGGGGAGGCAAGGGGCGGGGGGGGGAGGCAAGGGGCGGGGCAGGCGGGGAGGCAAGGGGCGGGGCAGGCGGGGAGGCAAGGGGCGGGGCAGGCGGGGAGGCAAGGGGCGGGCCGAGGCAAGGGGCGGGGCAGGCGGGGAGGCAAGGGGCGGGGCAGGCGGGGAGGCAAGGGGCGGGGCAGGCGGGGAGGCAAGGGGCGGGGCAGGCGGGGAGGCAAGGGGCGGGCAGGCGGGGAGGCAAGGGGCGGGGCAGGCGGGAGGCAAGGGGCGGGGCAGACGGGGAGGCAAGGGGCGGGGCAGACGGGGAGGCAAGGGGCGGGGCAGACGGGGAGGCAAGGGGCGGGGCAGACGGGGAGGCAAGGGGCGGGGCAGACGGGGAGGCAAGGGGCGGGGCAGACGGGAGGCAAGGGGCGGGGCAGACGGGGAGGCAAGGGGCGGGGCAGACGGGGAGGCAAGGGGCGGGGCAGACGGGGAGGCAAGGGGCGGGGCAGGCGGGGAGGCAAGGGGCGGGCAGGCGGGGAGGCAAGGGGCGGGGCAGGCGGGGAGGCAAGGGGCGGGGCAGGCGGGGAGGCAAGGGGCGGGGCAGGCGGGAGGCAAGGGGCGGGGCAGGCGGGGAGGCAAGGGGCGGGGCAGGCGGGGAGGCAAGGGGCGGGGCAGGCGGGAGGCAAGGGGCGGGGCAGGCGGGGAGGCAAGGGGCGGGGCAGGCGGGGAGGCAAGGGGCGGGGCAGGCGGGGAGGCAAGGGGCGGGGCAGGCGGGGAGGCAAGGGGCGGGGCAGGCGGGGAGGCAAGGGGCGGGGCAGGCGGGGAGGCAAGGGGCGGGGCGGCGACCCGGGCTGGGGCGGCGGGGAGGCGGCCAGTCAGGGACTGGGGCGGGGGAGTCGGCCAGTCAGGACTGGGGCGGGGGAGGCGGCCAGTCAGGACTGGGGCGGGGGAGGCGGCCAGTCAGGACTGGGGCGGGGGAGGCGGCAGTCAGGACTGGGGCGGGGGAGGCGGCCAGTCAGGACTGGGGCGGGGGAGGCGGCCAGTCGGACTGGGGCGGGGGATGGCGGCCAGTCAGGACTGGGGCGGGGGAGGCGGCCAGTCCGGACTGGGGCGGGGGAGGCGGCATGCCGGACTGGGGAGGGGGAGGCGGCCAGTCCGGACTGGGGAGGGGGAGGCGGCCAGTCCGGACTGGGCGGGGGAGGCGGCCAGTCCGGACTGGGGCGGGGGAGGCGGCCAGTCCGGACTGGGGCGGGGGAGGCGGCCAGTCCGGACTGGGGCGGGGGAGGCGGCCAGTCCGGACTGGGGCGGGGGAGGCGGCCAGTCCGGACTGGGGCGGGGGAGGCGGCCAGTCCGGACTGGGGCGGGGGAGGCGGCCAGTCCGGACTGGGGCGGGGAGGCGGCCAGTCCGGACTGGGGCGGGGGAGGCGGCCAGTCCGGACTGGGGCGGGGGAGGCGGCCAGTCCGGACTGGGGCGGGGGAGGCGGCCAGTCCGGACTGGGGCGGGGGAGGCGGCCAGTCCGGACTGGGCGGGGGAGGCGGCCAGTCGACTGGGGCGGGGGAGGCGGCCAGTCCGGACTGGGGCGGGGGAGGCGGCCAGTCCGGACTGGGGCGGGGGAGGCGGCCAGTCCGGACTGGGGCGGGGGAGGCGGCCAGTCCGGACTGGGGCGGGGAGGCGGCCAGTCCGACTGGGCGGGGAGGCGGCCAGTCCGGACTGGGGCGGGGGAGGCGGCCAGTCCGGACTGGGGCGGGGAGGCGGCCAGTCCGGACTGGGGCGGGGGAGGCGGCCAGTCCGGACTGGGGCGGGGGAGGCGGCCAGTCCGGACTGGGGCGGGGGAGGCGGCCAGTCCGGACTGGGGCGGGGGAGGCGGCCAGTCCGGACTGGGGCGGGGGAGGCGGCCAGTCCGGACTGGGGCGGGGGAGGCGGCCAGTCCGGACTGGGGCGGGGGAGGCGGCCAGTCCGGACTGGGGCGGGGGAGGCGGCCAGTCCGGACTGGGGCGGGGGAGGCGGCCAGTCCGGACTGGGCGGGGGGAGGCGGCCAGTCCGGACTGGGGCGGGGGAGGCGGCCAGTCCGGACTGGGGCGGGGAGGCGGCCAGTCAGGACTGGGGCGGGGGAGGCGGCCAGTCAGGACTGGGGCGGGGAGGCGGCCAGTCAGGACTGGGGCGGGGGAGGCGGCCAGTCAGGACTGGGGCGGGGAGGCGGCCAGTCAGGACTGGGGCGGGGAGGCGGCCAGTCAGGACTGGGGCGGGGGAGGCGGCCAGTCAGGACTGGGGCGGGGGAGGCGGCCAGTCAGGACTGGGGCGGGGGAGGCGGCCAGTCAGGACTGGGGCGGGGAGGCGGCCAGTCCGGACTGGGGGCGGGGGAGGCGGCCATTGCCGGACTGGGGAGGGGAGGCGGCCAGTCCGGACTGGGGCGGGGGAGGCGGCCAGTCCGGACTGGGGCGGGGGAGGCGGCCAGTCCGACTGGGGCGGGGGAGGCGGCCAGTCCGGACTGGGGCGGGGGAGGCGGCCAGTCCGGACTGGGGCGGGGAGGCGGCCAGTCCGGACTGGGGCGGGGAGGCGGCCAGTCCGGACTGGGGCGGGGGAGGCGGCCAGTCGGACTGGGGCGGGGGAGGCGGCCAGTCCGGACTGGGGCGGGGGAGGCGGCCAGTCCGGACTGGGGCGGGGGAGGCGGCCAGTCCGGACTGGGCGGGGAGGCGGCCAGTCCGACTGGGGCGGGGAGGCGGCCAGTCGGACTGGGGCGGGGGAGGCGGCCAGTCAGGACTGGGGCGGGGGGAGGCGGCCAGTCAGGACTGGGGCGGGGAGGCGGCCAGTCAGGACTGGGGCGGGGGAGGCGGCCAGTCAGGACTGGGGCGGGGGAGGCGGCCAGTCAGGACTGGGGCGGGGGAGGCGGCCAGTCAGGACTGGGGCGGGGGAGGCGGCCAGTCAGGACTGGGCGGGGGAGGCGGCCAGTCAGGACTGGGGCGGGGGAGGCGGCCAGTCAGGACTGGGGCGGGGGAGGCGGCCAGTCCGGACTGGGGCGGGGGAGGCGGCCATGCCGGACTGGGGGAGGGGGAGGCGGCCAGTCCGACTGGGGCGGGGGAGGCGGCCAGTCCGGACTGGGGCGGGGGAGGCGGCCAGTCCGGACTGGGGCGGGGGAGGCGGCCAGTCCGGACTGGGGCGGGGGAGGCGGCCAGTCCGGACTGGGGCGGGGGAGGCGGCCAGTCCGGACTGGGGCGGGGGAGGCGGCCAGTCCGGACTGGGGCGGGGGAGGCGGCCAGTCCGGACTGGGGCGGGGGAGGCGGCCAGTCCGGACTGGGGCGGGGAGAGCGGCCAGTCCGGACTGGGGCGGGGGAGGCGGCCAGTCCGGGACTGGGGCGGGGGAGGCGGCCAGTCCGGACTGGGCGGGGGAGGCGGCCAGTCCGGACTGGGGCGGGGGAGGCGGCCAGTCAGGACTGGGGCGGGGGAGGCGGCCAGTCAGGACTGGGGCGGGGGAGGCGGCCAGTCAGGACTGGGGCGGGGGAGGCGGCCAGTCAGGACTGGGGCGGGGAGGCGGCCAGTCAGGACTGGGGCGGGGGAGGCGGCCAGTCAGGACTGGGGCGGGGGAGGCGGCCAGTCAGGACTGGGGCGGGGGAGGCGGCCAGTCAGGACTGGGGCGGGGGAGGCGGCCAGTCAGACTGGGGCGGGGGAGGCGGCCAGTCCGGACTGGGGCGGGGGAGGCGGCCCAGTCCGGACTGGGGCGGGGGAGGCGGCCAGTCCGGACTGGGGCGGGGGAGGCGGCCAGTCGGGACTGGGGCGGGGGAGGCGGCCAGTCGGGACTGGGGCGGGGGAGGCGGCCAGTCAGGACTGGGGCGGGGGAGGCGGCCATTCAGGATTGGGGCGGGGGAGTCCGCCAGTCAGGACTGGGGCGGGGGAGGCGGCCAGTCAGGACTGGGGCGGGGGAAGTCAGCCAGTCGGGACTGGGGCGGGGGAGGCGGCCAGTCCGGACTGGGGCGGGGGAGGCGGCCAGTCCGGACTGGGGCGGGGGAGGCGGCCAGTCCGGACTGGGGCGGGGGAGGCGGCCAGTCCGGACTGGGGCGGGGGAGGCGGCCAGTCCGGACTGGGGCGGGGGGAGGCGGCCAGTCCGGACTGGGGCGGGGGAGGCGGCCAGTCCGGACTGGGGCGGGGGAGGCGGCCAGTCCGGACTGGGGGCGGGGGAGGCGGCCAGTCAGGACTGGGGCGGGGGAGGCGGCCAGTCAGGACTGGGGCGGGGGAGGCGGCCAGTCGGGACTGGGCGGGGGAGGCGGCCAGTCGGGACTGGGGCGGGGGAGGCGGCCAGTCGGGACTGGGGCGGGGGAGGCGGCCAGTCGGGACTGGGGCGGGGGAGGCGGCCAGTCGGGGACTGGGGCGGGGGAGGCGGCCAGTCGGGACTGGGGCGGGGGAGGCGGCCAGTCGGGACTGGGGCGGGGGAGGCAGCCAGTCAGGACTGGGGCGGGGGAGGCGGCCAGTCAGGACTGGGGCGGGGGAGGCGGCCAGTCGGGACTGGGGCGGGGGAGGCGGGCCAGTCGGGACTGGGGCGGGGGAGGCGGCCAGTCAGGACTGGGGCGGGGGGAGGCAGTCCGGACTGAAGGAGGGGTTTGGGGAAGAGCAGGCAGTCGGCAGGTGTGTCTGACACAGGATCACAGTCTGAGCACGGAGCCGTGTTAGTGCCTGACACAGGATCACAGTCTGAGCACGGAGCCGTGTTAGTGTGTCTGACACAGGATCACAGTCTGAGCACGGAGCCGTGTTAGTGTCTGACACAGGATCACAGTCTGAGCACGGAGCTGTGTTAGTGTCTGACACAGGATCACAGTCTGAGCACGGAGCCGTGTTAGTGTGTCTGACACAGGATCACAGTCGGAGCACGGAGCCGGTGTTAGTGTGTCTGACACAGGATCACAGTCTGAGCACGGAGCCGTGTTAGTGTGTCTGACACAGGATCACAGTCGGAGCACTGAGCTGTGTTAGTGTCTGACACAGGATCACAGTCTGAGCACGGAGCCGTGTTAGTGTCTGACACAGGATCACAGTCTGAGCACGGAGCCGTGTTAATGTCTGACACAGGATCACAGTCTGAGCACGGAGCTGTGTTAGTGTCTGACACAGGATCACAGTCTGAGCACGGAGCCGTGTTAGTGTGTCTGACACAGGATCACAGTCGGAGCACTGAGCTGTGTTAGTGTCTGACACAGGATCACAGCCGGAGCACTGAGCTGTGTTAGTGTCTGACACAGGATCACAGTCGGAGCACGGAGCCGTGTTAGTGTGTCTGACACAGGATCACAGTCTGAGCACGGAGCTGTGTTAGTGTGTCTGACACAGGATCACAGTCTGAGCACGGAGCCGGGTTAGTGTGTCTGACACAGGATCACAGTCTGAGCCGGAGCCGTGTTAGTGTGTCTGACACAGGATCACAGTCGGAGCACGGAGCCGTGTTAGTGTGTCTGACACAGGATCACAGTCGGAGCACGGAGCCGTGTTAGTGTGTCTGACACAGGATCACAGTCGGAGCACGGAGCCGTGTTAGTGTGTCTGACACAGGATCACAGTCGGAGCACGGAGCCGTGTTAATGTCTGACACAGGATCACAGTCTGAGCACGGAGCTGTGTTAGTGTCTGACACAGGATCACAGTCTGAGCACGGAGCCGTGTTAGTGTGTCTGACACAGGATCACAGTCGGAGCACTGAGCTGTGTTAGTGTCTGACACAGGATCACAGCCGGAGCACTGAGCTGTGTTAGTGTCTGACACAGGATCACAGTCGGAGCACGGAGCCGTGTTAGTGTGTCTGACACAGGATCACAGTCTGAGCACGGAGCTGTGTTAGTGTGTCTGACACAGATCAACAGTCTGAGCACGGAGCCGGGTTAGTGTGTCTGACACAGGATCACAGTCTGAGCACGGAGCCGTGTTAGTGTGTCTGACACAGGATCACAGTCGGAGCACGGAGCCGTGTTAGTGTGTCTGACACAGGATCACAGTCGGAGCACGGAGCCGTGTTAGTGTGTCTGACACAGGATCACAGTCGGAGCACGGAGCCGTGTTAGTGTGTCTGACACAGGATCACAGTCGGAGCACGGAGCCATGTTAGTGTCTGACACAGGATCACAGTCGGAGCACGGAGCCGTGTTAGTGTGTCTGACACAGGATCACAGTCTGAACACGGAGCTGTGTTAGTGTCTGACACAGGATCACAGTCTGAGCACGGAGCTGTGTTAGTGTGTCTGACACAGGATCACAGTCTGAGCACGGAGCCGTGTTAGTGTGCCTGACACAGGATCACAGTCTGAGCACGGAGCCATGTTAGTGTCTGACACAGGATCACAGTCTGAGCACGGAGCCGTGTTAGTGCCTGACACAGGATCACTACTCCCGCGCCCCCCCCCCCCCCCCACCACCCCTCTCACGCAGTTCACTGTCCTGGTGTCAGGGTCGAGTGGCACCTCCTTCATTCTCACCTGGACTTCGAAGGTGAAATATTTCTTCAAGTTCTTGATGATCATCACGAGGAAGGGCAGCTTGATTCCCAGGGTCTTCTTTGGATCTGCTGGGCAGGTGATGTATGTGGTACTGAAAGGGATTTGCATCAGTTAGTATCAGTTAAAACCCACACCATTGCCCGGTGTCAGCTCCCACACACCATGAACCTGCAAACAGTTTCGGAATAGACCGTATATCCTGTGAGGCCAACATTGTTCTCTGGAGGAGACCCAGTTATTAATGTTCCAACCCATGCCTGCTGTAATCTTCCCATCCGAGTCAAACATTACCTGGAATTATTATATTCCCAGCGTTCCTGGTGCTCCCATCGCCCAGCACTCTTACGCCCACTAAACAGCCTCTCCCCCTCCCCAGTCCTAACTCCTTCTCCTAAATGCAGCCCACATTGCGGAGGCCGATTCTGTACCTTCTGCCATCAATCAGTCGAGCTGGGTTCACTGAATGGGCACGAGAAGGCAGGGAGTGAGTGTGTCTGACTGAGCTTGCGATTGAGTTAATGAGGGAGTTCACTAGCAGATTAAAGCAGGGTGGCGCGGGGTGCGGGGGGGGGATCACGTGATGGGCGCACGGGAGCGGCTGACACTTCCCAAGCTCCCACTCTGCTCATCTTTCAATCTTTATTTTTATCATTGTGCACATCTCATGCGTCTTTTCGATTTAAATGGATTTTCCACTTACCCAGAAAGATTGGTCAAACTTTCAGCATTATTGAGTCGAGACAATATGTTTTAATCTCATTGCTTTGTGGCAGCAGGGATGGGCCGGCCCTCTTCTTTGGTGGCACAGCTGCCTTGGAGAGGTTTCCCTTACCCGAGAAAGGACGTACTGGCGCTGGAGGGTGTGCAGAGGAGATTCACTAGGTTAATCCCAGAGCTGAAGGGGTTGGATTACGAGGAGAGGTTGGGTAGACTGGGACTGTACTTGTTGGAATTTAGAAGGATATGGGGGGGGGATCTTATAGAAACATATAAGATTATGAAGGGAATAGATAGGATAGATGCGGGCAGGTTGTTTCCACTGGCGGGTGAAAGCAGAATTAGGGGGCATAGCCTCAAAATAAGGGGAAGTAGATTTAGGACTGAGTTTAGGAGGAACTTCTTCAACCAAAGGGTTGTGAATCTATGGAATTCCTTGCCCAGTGAAGCAGTAGAGGCTCCTTCATTAAATGTTTTTAAGATAAAGATAGATAGTTTTTTGAAGAATAAAGGGATTAAGGGTTATGGTGTTCGGGCCGGAAAGTGGAGCTGAGTCCACAAAAGATCAGCCATGATCTCATTGAATGGTGGAGCAGGCTCAAGGGGTCAGGTGGCCTACTCCTGCTCCTAGTTCTTATGATCCCGTCCTGACGATGCGGTGCACACCGATCGATGATGGCTGCTTGCGTTGATGATGATCCAACTGATAGTCCTGGCTCTGCGGAGCTGGACATTAAAGTCCAGTTTCAAGAGTTTGGGGTGTCTTTATGGAAGCGATGGCATCGCACGAGGAGGTTCTTGTTTCAAAGAGAGCACTGCCTCTGGTGGAGACCTGCCTCCGCACGATTGAGTACCTGTTGCAGGGCCTGTCATCCAACCTGATAAATCCAAGTGAGGACAAAGGGGGACCAGTGAGGAATTCGGTTGTGTCTGGTTCCCCGGTGAGGTGGTAGAGACGCTCTCAGCCCAGTTTGAGAACTGTCGGCCATGTTTCAGTTATCCTGATCTGGAGGGAAGTCAGACAGCTCAAATTCGATGGAGCACATTTAACCCCGTCTCCAAGACCCAGGTTCGGATTGGCGTTCCAGCCTGGGTTCGGTGTGGTCCTGTTGGTCAACACTGTTGCTCCACAGCGCCAGGGTCACAGGTTCGATTCCCGGCTTGGGTCACTGTCTGTGTGGAGTTTGTACGTTCTCCCCGTGTCTGCGTGGGTTTCCTCCGGGTGCTCCGGTTTCCTCCCACAAGTCCCGAAAGACGCGCTGTTAGGTGAATTGGACATTCGGAATTCTCCCTCTGTGTACCCGAACAGGCGCCGGAGTGTGGCAACTAGGGGATTTTCACAGTAACTTCATTGCAGTGTTAATGTAAACCTACTTGTGACAATAACAAAGATTATGATTATGACATCCCCTCACCCCTCTACTGCAGACCAGATAGTTGGTTGCCGTGGTTCAGTCGAATCAGCATGTTGGAACTAATGAGATTAAAGCTCAGCTCATTGAAGATCCCGAGCAGAGGTCTCTGGTTTATCCCAGATGTCTATATATCCAGGGGCACACCTGGAGTACTGTGTACAGTGTTGGTCTCCTTACTGGAGAAAGGATGGACTGGAGAAAGGGTTGGCATCTATGTGTGGAGCCAGGGGAAATGGGCGAGGTACTAAATGAATACTTTGCATCAGTATTCACCAAAGAGAAGAAATTGGTAGATGTTGAGTCTGGAGAAGGGTGTGTAGATAGCCTGGGTCACATTGAGATCCAAAAAGACGAGGTGTTGGGTGTCTTAAAAAATATTAAGGTAGATAAGACCCCAGGGCCTGATGGGATCTACCCCAGAATACTGAAGGAGGCAAGAGAAGAAATTGCTGAGGCCTTGACAGAAATCTTTGGATACTCACTGTCTTCAGGTGATGTCCCAGAGGACTGGAGAATAGCCAATGTCGTTCCTTTGTTTAAGAAGGGTAGAAAGGATAATCCAGGCAACTACAGGCCAGTGAGCCTTAAGTCAGTGGTAGGGAAATTACTGGAGAGAATTCTTCGAGACAGGATCTACTCCCATTTGGAAGCAAATGGATGCATTAGCGAGAGGCAGCATGGTTTTGTGAAGGGGAGGTCGTGTCTCACTAACTTGATAGAGTTTTTCGAAGAGGTCACAAAGATGATTGATGCAGGTCGGGCGGTGGATGTTGTCTATATTGACTTCAGTAAGGCCTTTGACAAGGTCCCTTATAGCAGACTGGTACAAAAGGTGAAGTCACATGGGATCAGAGGTGAGCTGGCAAGGTGGATACAGAACTGGCTAGGTCATAGAAGGCAGAGAGTAGCAATGGAAGGATGCTTTTCCAATTGGAGGGCTGTGACTAGTGGTGTTCCGCAGGGTAAGTGCTGGGACCTTTGCTGTTCGTAGTATATATGAATGATTTGGAGGAAAATGTAACTGGTCTGATTAGTAAGTTTGCGGACGACACAAAGGTTGGTGGAATTGCAGATACCGATGAGGACTGTCAGAGGATACAGCAGGATTTAGATTGTTTGGAGACTTGGGCGGAGAGATGGCAGATTTAATCCAGACAAATGGGAGGTAATGCATTTTGGAAGGTCTAATACAGGTAGGGAATTTTCAGTGAATGGCATATACCCCCCCCCCCCCCCCCCCAAGAATATTGAAAGTCAGAAAGATCTAAGTGTACAGGTCCACAGGTCACTGAAAGGGGCAACACAGGTGGAGAAGGTAGTCAAGAAGGCATACGCATGCTTGCCTTCATTGGCCGGGGCATGGCGTATAAGAATTGGCAAGTCATGTTGCAGCTGTATAGAACCTTAGTTAGGCCACACTTGGAGTATAGTGTTCAATTCTGGTCGCCACACTATCAGAAGGATGTGGAGGCTTTAGAGAGGGTGCAGAAGAGATTTACCAGAATGTTGCCTGGTATGGAGGGCATTAGCTATGAGGAGAGGTTGAATAAACTTGGTTTGATCTCACTGGAACGACGGAGGTTGAGGGGCGACCTGATAGAGGTCTACAAAATTATGAGGGGCATAAACAGAGTGGATAGTCAGAAGGTTTTCCCCAGGTAGAGGGGTCAATTACTAGGGGGCATAGGTTTAAGGTGCAAGGGGCAAGGTTTAGAGGAGATGTACGAGGCAAGTTTTTTTTACACAGAGGGTAGTGGGTGCCTGGAACTCGCTGCCGGAGGAGCTGGTGGAAGCAGGGACGATAGTGACATTTAAGGGGCATCTTGACAAATACATGAATAGGATGGGAATAGAGGGCTACGGACCCAGGAAGTGTAGAAGATTGTAGTTTAGTCGGGCAGCATGGTCAGCACAGGCTTGGAGGGCCGAAGGGCCTGTTCCTGTGCTGTACTTTTCTTTGTTCTTTGTTGGCACTGGAGGTTGAATCCGGAGTTGAGAGGGTTAGTTTATGAGGAGACATTGAGTAGACTGGGACTGTACTCGTTGGAATTTAGAAGGATGAGGGGGGATCTTATAGAAACATATAAAATTATGAAGGGAATAGATAGGATAGATGCGGGCAGGTTGTTTCCACTGGCGGGTGAAAGCAGAACTAGGGGGCATAGCCTCAAAATAAGGGGAAGTAGATTTAGGACTGAGTTTAGGAGGAACTTCTTCACCCAAAGGGTTGTGAATCTATGGAATTCCTTGCCCAGTGAAGCAGTAGAGGCTCCTTCATTAAATGTTTTTAAGATAAAGATAGATAGTTTTTTGAAGAATAAAGGGATTAAGGGTTATGGTGTTCGGGCCGGAAAGTGGAGCTGAGTCCACAAAAGATGGACCAGATGGCCTACTCCTGCTCCTAGTTCTTATGCTTATGATACGGATCTGTGTTACGTTTTAGGTGGCCGGCGGGGTGGGTGTCAGCATTCCCTCCCAGGGTGCTCCCCAGTTTGGGAGTCACTCGGACGGCCCCCCCTGTCCTGAAATGGATTTCCCCCTGTTTAACGATTGCGACCAGTTTATACTCCTGATCCCGCAATATCCTGTTGTCCTCCGAGAGCCATGCTGGTGTTCCGGTGATCTGTTTTGTCCTTTGATCTGGTGCTGAGAGATGGGAGCGAATTCTTCTATGGGAGACCCAAGCTGAAGATTAAGGTTTGTTTTGCCCCGTCCTCTCTCTGTCTTTGCCGTCTCAATGGTATAGGATGGCTGCCTGTCTCATTCTGGAGAAGAGTTTAAATTGTGTTGGAGGCGTTAGTCGATTCCTCTTAGCGCTGGGGTTCAGGGTGCGGCTGCAGTGCGGTGTGTGGGTGTGGTGTTGGTGCAGCTGCGGTGTGTGATGTGGATGGGGTGGTGATGTGGGTGAGGGTGCGGCTGCGGTGTGGGATGTGGGTGCGGGTGCGGTGTGGGATGTGGGTGAGGGTGCGGCGGCGGTGTGGGTGGGGCGGCGGTGTGGGATGTGGGTGGGGCGGCGGTGTGGGGTGTGGGTGGGGCGGCGGTGTGGGATGTGGGTGGGGCGGCGGCGGTGTGGGGTGTGGGTGGGGCGGCGGTGTGGGGTGTGGGTGGGGCGGCGGTGTGGGGTGTGGGTGGGGCGGCGGTGTGGGGTGTGGGTGGGGCGGCGGTGTGGGGTGTGGGTGGGGCGGCGGTGTGGGGTGTGGGTGGGGCGGCGGTGTGGGGTGTGGGTGGGGCGGCGGTGTGGGGTGTGGGTGGGGCGGCGGTGTGGGGTGTGGGTGGGGCGGCGGTGTGGGGTGTGGGTGGGGCGGCGGTGTGGGGTGTGGGTGGGGCGGCGGTGTGGGGTGTGGGTGGGGCGGCGGTGTGGGGTGTGGGTGGGGCGGCGGTGTGGGGTGTGGGTGGGGCGGCGGTGTGGGGTGTGGGTGGGGCGGCGGTGTGGGGTGTGGGTGGGGCGGCGGTGTGGGGTGTGGGTGGGGCGGCGGTGTGGGGTGTGGGTGGGGCGGCGGTGTGGGGTGTGGGTGGGGCGGCGGTGTGGGGTGTGGGTGGGGCGGCGGTGTGGGGTGTGGGTGGGGCGGCGGTGTGGGGTGTGGGTGGGGCGGCGGTGTGGGTGTGGGTGGGGCGGCGGTGTGGGGTGTGGGTGGGGCGGCGGTGTGGGGTGTGGGTGGGGCGGCGGTGTGGGTGGGGCGGCGATGCGGGTGGGGCGGCGATGCGGGTGGGGCGGCGATGCGGGTGGGGCGGCGATGCGGTGTGCATGCGAAGTGTATCCTGTATCCTGGCTGGGTGCAGATTGCTCACTTATCTATGGAAGGAACTGGTTGGGGATTCGGACCCGGAATTATCCAGTTTTATTTGTTCCCAATTATGCAATGATTATTGTTCCATGCTGTACCTGTTGTGTACATTGACACCTCGAGCTGTCTTCCAGCTTTTGTTTATTCAAGGCAAATATTTGTTAAAAAAAAAATAGAAAATCTCAATAAATAAGACATTTTTGAAAAACTGGACGGCATCTGCATGACTCACCTGACATTGGTCCCTTCAACCTCCAAAACGAGAGACTGGATGTCATTGTCTGTAATTCTTTTAATGTGTCCATTCCTCACCTGAACAGGATTAAAGAGCAGAGAGTCACGGGCTTGTCACAGTGCAGGAGGCCATTCAGATAGGCAGCTCCCGACTGCAGAGCTTCCAGAACACAGGTCAGAAATGAGCAGTCTGGAGGCATTTTACATCATTATATTAATGTGTCTCATTTAATGAAAGTGATCTGGGCTGCACCGTCTTTCATACAGCAAGACATCCTCAGTCACTTCACAGAGGGAGGGAATGGATGCTGAGCTGGGGGCTCAGGGAAAGGTGACCAGAGATGTGTTCACTGAAGCATAACGTTAGTGAGTGATATGTCCTGGTGGGAAGATTTTTAAGGAGGGAATCCCCCCGCCCCAGCGCAGTCAATACCTCTGCCAGCACTGGCAGGGACAGGGGAAGGAAGCAATCTGCGCAGTAACCAGAGTTCAGTGGAGCCACAGAGCGGTTGCTGCAAAATAAACTGCACTGAGAGAGATACAGAAACCCAAACAGCTCGAGCTGAGGCCAGACCACACACGTCCTTCTTCCAGCCCGATGTACAGCTGTCAGTTCTCAGTGAGAAGTAACCAGGCATGGACTCCAAACGCTAACCCTTCCTCTCTCCACAGATGCTGCCAGACCTGCTGAGTTCATCCAGAATTTTCTACTTTTCTTACGGATTTACAGACAAAGATGATTTAGTTGCACCAAAGCCCAGCTCATTGTTCTGCTCATGTTTACCATTGGAAATTGCTCCAGCAATCTTTCCCACTTAACGTTGCCATGTCAACCGGCACACTGTAGTTGCAGGCTCTGGCACCTAGGTGGCTCTGAAGAGCCACTTTCTGAAGCTGCAGCAGGAAGTGGAAATTCCTCAGTCGCTGACAGAATTCAGTGGCAGCTCCTGCCTGCCCCTCACTCACTCACCGAAACAAGGGTGGTCACTACCAGAGCCCCAGTTACTCAGCATTCAGGAAAGAGCAGGTTTAAAGCATTGCCTCATCTTAAACTGACCCAATAGAGACGGGGCTTTAACCAACCTGTGTGCACAGAGTGTTGAAATATTGGAAAATGGGCCACTCAGCACAACCCAGCTTGGGACTGGAACCTTCAGCTCAGGCCAAGATACATGACTAAACTGACCATGACTGATAATGCCAAGCTTACAATGGGCAGGTAGCATTCTGGGGAGAGAGTTCTTGTCCAACTTTGCGATAGAGTAGAGCAATAATCAGGTTACACCAGGTCCCACCATGTCTGCGTTCTGTGCCTGCTCATTTAAAAAGGCACCCAAATAGTTTGGTGACCCACTAAAATCTCCATCCAAGGGAGCCCTGCCCTACTCTCCTGTCCGAGGGTCAGTGCCGCACTGTGGGACTGTGGGAAGGGGAGGAGAAAGAGAGCAGAACTGAGGGAGTGGGCACACCGCCATTCGTTATCATGGCTGATCCTCCATACTCTCTGTGCTAAAGGGCTCGATCCCTGATCCCGAGACTGTGACCCCGAGTTCTACATTCCACATCCCGACCGAGCACGAGAACAAGTCTCTCACCAGAATATGGCAAGTGCGTTCCTCCCTCGCCACGTGCTCCAAATGACTCCTCATCCTCTGTACGTTCAACCTACAACATTTTCCTCTCCTCTTACCCTCCCCAGCGTTCAGTCTCCCCAACCCATGTTCATGCTCACAGCCCGGATCTTGCCATCTCACATGGTCTCATTACACCCACTGTATAACTCACAGGTAAAACCAAATCTCATCACTTTCTGTCCTCCCAATAATTGCGAGGGGATCCTGGACTCCACTGTCACTCAGATTGAGAGAACCCGATCAGGTATCTCTGCTGTGTCCCTCCCATCCACTAGCCCATCTGGCCAAATTTCCTTGGAATCTCCCCAGTGCCTAAACTCACATCTTTCTCTGGTTTCTCTTCTACCTTCCCTCCTGCCATCTCTGAGCTCACCCTGCCCGTGAGGCCCACCTTCTCCCGATCCCTAAACCTAATTCCACTACATTGCTGAGCACCAAACCTCCCCTCCTGGTTTGCACAGTAGCCGATATTATTGACAGGTCTCGCCCTTAAGAAACCGTCCCTCTCTTTGAACCTGCCAACATCAGCATCTGCTCAAAATAAAACCCAAGCACCCCACCCTCCACTGTTCTTGTCAGTTACCATCCCATCTCCAACCCCGGAATCGCACATTGCCACTCGGCCCATCGTGGCTGGGCCAGCTGAAAAGCGAGGCACCCAGCTGAACCCCCACTCGCCCTGCAAGTTCCAGCACATGAAGTCCACATCCAGGCACCTTCAGTTGAGGGTTTCTGCCACTCCTGCCCTTCCAGGCAGAGAGTTCCAGAGCCCCACAACCCTCTGGGCAAAAGAAAATCTCCAAATTTCCTCGCCAATCTTTCGACCAATCACTTTAAATCTATGCCCACTAATCACGGCCCTCTCTGCTAAAGTCAGCAGGCTCTTCCCGTCCACTCTATCCAGGCTCCACACAATTTTGTACATCTCAATCCAACCTCCCCTCAGCCTCCTGCATTCCAGAGAACAACCCCAGCCTGTCCAATCTCTCCTCACTGCTGCAACTTTCCAGTCCTGACAACACCCTCGTCAATCTCCTCTCTACCCGCTCAATACAATTACATCCTTTCTGTAATGAGGGGACCAGACCGCACACAGTAGTGGCCGAACTAATGGGTTATAGATTTCCAGCATAGCCTCCCTGTTCTAATATTCTACACCTGAGCTAATAAATGACTAGATTCCATCTGCCTTCTTAACCACTTTATCAACCTGTCCTGCTACCTTCAGGGATCTGTGGACATTCACTTCAAGATCCCTCACCTCTACACCTCTCGGTATCATCCCATTTATTGTGTATTCCTTTGCCTTGTTTAGCCTTTCCAAACGCCTCACCCCTCACTTCGCTGGGTGGAATTCCCATGTTTAAATCCCTCCAATCAGGTACAGCTATCACCATGAGCACAGTCTCTCTCTCGCTCTGTCCATCCTGACCTGGTCAACCCCACCACGGACCTCAGTCTTTCCAAATGCAGACTTTGGGGCGCGCCTAATCGCTCCAATCCCCTACACCCATCCTAATACCCCCCCCCCCCCCCCCACCACATGCGAACTCCCACATTTCCCCCACCCGTGCTAACTCCCGTATCCCCCCCTCCCGGTTCTAACTCCCGTATTGGCCCTGCTGACTCCCCTACACCCCCACCGCTGACTCCCCTTTCTCCCCCCCTAACTCCTCGCTAACTCTCCCTGCTAATTGCCCAGTAACCCCTGCCCGCTAACTTCCCTATCGTCTCACCCCCACCAATATAATAATCTTTATGGTCACAAGTAGGCTTACATTAACACTGCAATGAAGTTACTGTGAAAATCCCCTAGTCGCCACAATCCGGCGCCTGTTCGGGTACACAGAGGGAGAATTCAGTATGTCCAAATCACCGAACAAGCACGTCTTTCGGGACTGTGGGAGGAAACCGGAGCACCCGGAGGAAACCCACGCAGACACGGGGAGAACGTGCCGACTCCGCACAGACAGTGACCCCAAGCCGGGAATCGAACCTGGGACCCTGGAGCTGTGAAGCCGCAGTGCTAACCACCGTGCGGCCCTGCCGGTCAAACTCCCCTATCCCGCCCAGAGCAGGCCATTCGGCCCATCGTGCCGCCCGCTCTCTGAACCCGCCCCATTGGAGGGGGGGGGGGGCGGTGGGCCCGGGGGCTGGCGGTGGCTCGGGCCCGGGGGGGGGGGGGCGGTGGGCCGGGGGGGGGGGGGGGGGCCCGGGGCCTGGCGGTGGGCCCGGGGCCTGGGCCTGGCGGTGGCTCCGGCGGCTCCCCCCCCGCTCCGCTCACCTTCTTGTCCCAGATCTGCAGCGGCTTGCTGCCGATGCTGTAGAGGATGGAGAGGAAGCCGCTCTGGAACGTGTTCTTGAACATCTCGGCCCGCTCGGACCCGGGGCCCTAGCAACGTCCGGGTGCAGCCCGCCGCTCCCCGACAAAGGTTCCGGCGCTGCGAGGTTCCGCCCGGCCGCTCCGAGGCCGGCGTGCGGGAGCGGCTGCCGGGGTGGGAAGCGGCCTCAGCCCGTCTGTTTGGAGACGCAGCGGCCGCGCCTGCTCCTGCCCGGTTACCAAGGGCCGTTACTGTGGCGACCTGTTGCCGAGAGCTGTTGCTGTGGTGTCCGGTTGCTAAGTGCCGTTGCTAAGCCCTCCCCCCGGGCTGCGTTTGGACCGGGGTTACCGCCTTTTTGCATGGCGTCCTCTCCGAGCGTCGGCATTGGATGGACGCGGCGACTTCATTTGCATGCGGGGCGGGGATTGGCAGCCCTTCGGGGCGGCGGGACGCCATTGGACAGCCCGATGACAACGCGGTGGTCCCACGTGGGAGACGGGGGGGCCGGGCAGGAGCCCAGGCCCCGCCCACATTCCACAATCTGCATAAAGCCCGCCAAAGCCGCCACGTGCTGTTTGTTTGTGGTAACAGAGCCGCTTGTAGTCAGCTGGCATTGAGCCTGGTGATGGTGTCAGCGTCCCTCACTCATACCCATTAACACCCAGGGCAATGCCCCACAGCTCCCATAGCAACAGAAAACACTGCGCCAGCACCATATGTGTAGCTGGTGGCTAGTTGTGATGCTGCTGGACTAGTAATCCAGGCTAATGTTCTGAACTAGTTATCCAGGCAATGCTCTTCGACTAGTAATCCTGTCTAATGAACCTGGACTAGTAACCCAGGCGAATGCTCTGGACTAGTTCTCCAGGCTAATGATCCTGACTAGTAATCCAGCTGAATGCTCTGGACTAGTAATCCAGGCTAATGATCTGGACTAGTAATCCTGGCTAATACTATAAAGCCATGGCAGCACGGTAGCATTGTGGATAGCACAATTACTTCACAGCTCCAGGGTCCCAGGTTCGATTCCGGCTTGGGTCAATGTCTGTGCGGAGTCTGCACATCCTCCCCGTGTGTGCGTGGGTTTCCTCCGGGTGCTCCGGTTTCCTCCCACAGTCCAAAGATGTGCAGGTTAGGTGGATTGGCCATGATAAATTGCCCTTAGTGTCCAAAATTGCCATTGGTGTTGGGTGGGGTTACTGGGTTATGGGGATAGGGTGGAGGTGTGACCTTGGGCAGGGTGCTCATTCCAAGAGCCGGTGCAGACTCGATGGGCCGAATGGCCTCCTTCTGCACTGTAAATTCTATGATAATCCAGGCTAATGCTCCTGGACTAGATATCCAGGCAAATGATCCTGGAGAAGTAATCCAGACGAATTCTCCTGGAAAAGTAATCCAGGTGAATCCTCCTGGTCTAGTAATCTAGGCTGATGATCCTGGACCAGTAATCCAGGCTAATGGTCTGGAGTCGTAATCCAGGCTAATACTCCTGGACTAGTAATCCAGGCTAATACTCCTGGACTTGTAATCCAGGCTAATGCTCCTGGACTAGTAATCCAGGATAATGCTCTGGACTAATAATCCAGGCTAATACGCCTGGACTAGTAATCCAGGTGAATGCTCCTGGACTAGTAATCCAGGCTAATGATCCTGGACTAGTAATCCAGGTGAATGCTCCTGGACAAGTAATCCAGGTGAATACTCCTGGACTAGTAATCCAGGTGAATCCTCCTGGTCTAGTAATCGAGGATAATGATCCTGGACCAGTAATCCAGGCTAATGCTCGACTAGTAATCCAGGCTAATGCTCCTGGACTAGTAATCCAGGCTAATGCTCCTGGACTAGTAATCCAGGTGAATGCTCTGGACTAGTTATCTAGGTGAATGCTCCTCGACTAGTAATCCAGGCTAATGCTCCTGGGCTAGTCATCCAGGTGAATGCTCTTGGACTAGTAATCCAGGTTAATGCCCCTGGACTAGTAATCCATGTGAATGCTCTGGACTAGTAATCCAGGTTAATGCCCCTGGACTAGTAATCCAGGTTAATGCCCCTGGACTAGTAATCCAAGCTAATGCTTCTGGACTAGTAATCCAGGTGAATGCTCTGGACTAGTAATCCAGGCTAATGCTTCTGGACTAGTAATCCAGGTGAATGCTCTTGGACTAGTAATCCAGGTTTATGCCCCTGGACTAGTAATCCAGGTGAATGCTCTGGACTAGTAATCCAGGTTAATGCCCCTGGACTAGTAATCCAGGTTAATGCCCCTGGACTAGTAATCCAGGCTAATGCTTCTAGACTAGTCATCCAGGTGAATGCTCTTGGACTAGTAATCCAGGTTAATGCCCCTGGACTAGTAATCCAGGTTAATGCCCCTGGACTATAATCCAGGCTAATGCTTCTGGACTAGTAATCCAGGTGAATGCTCCTGGACTAGTAATCCAGGTGAATGCTCCTGGACTACTAATCCAGGTGAATGCTCCTGGACTAGTAATCCAGGTGAATGCTCTGGACTTGTAATCCAGGTGAATGCTCCTGGACTAGTAATCCAGGCGAATGCTCTGGACTAGTAATCCAGGCGAATGCTTCTGGACTAGTAATCCAGGCGAATACTCTGTGCGAGTAATCCAGGCGAATGCTCTGGACTAGTAATCCAGGCTAATGCTCTGGACTAGTAATCCAGGTGAATGCTCCTGGACTAGTAATCGAGGTGAATGCTCTGGACTAGTAATCCATGCGAATGCTCTGGACTAGTAATCCAGGTGAATGCTCCTGGACTAGTAATCCAGGTGAATGCTTCTGGACTAGTAATCCAGGCTAATGCTCCTGGACTAGTAATCCAGGTGAATGCTCTGGACTAGTTATCTAGGTGAATGCTCCTCGACTAGTAATCCAGGCTAATGCTCCTGGACTAGTCATCCAGGTGAATGCTCTTGGACTAGTAATCCAGGTTAATGCCCCTGGACTAGTAATCCAGGTGAATGCTCTGGACTAGTAATCCAGGTTAATGCCCCTGGACTAGTAATCCAGGCTAATGCTTCTGGACTAGTAATCCAGGTGAATGCTCTGGACTAGTAATCCAGGTTAATGCCCCTGGACTAGTAATCCAGGCTAATGCTTCTGGACTAGTAGTCCAGGTGAATGCTCCTGGACTAGTAATCCAGGTGAATGCTCCTGGACTACTAATCCAGGTGAATGCTCCTGGACTAGTAATCCAGGTGAATGCTCTGGACTTGTAATCCAGGTGAATGCTCCTGGACTAGTAATCCAGGCTAATGCTTCTGGACTAGTAATCCAGGCGAATGCTCTGGACTAGTAATCCAGGCTAAAGCTCTGGACTAGTAATCCAGGTGAATGCTCTGGACTAGTAATCCAGGTGAATGCTCTGTGCTAGTAATCCAGGCGAATGCTCTGGACTAGTAATCCAGGCTAATGCTCTGGACTAGTAATCAAGGTGAATGCTCCTGGACTAGTAATCGAGGTGAATGCTCTGGACTTGTAATCCAGGCAAATGCTCTGGACTAGTAATCCAGGTGAATGCTCCTGGACTAGTATTCCAGGCGAATGCTCTGGACTAGTAATCCAGATGAATGCTCTGGTCTAGTAATCCTGGCTAATGCTCTGGACTAGTAATCCAGGTTAAAGCTCCTGGACTAGTAATCCAGGTGAATGCTCTTGGACTAGTAATCCAGGTGAATGCTCCTGGACTAGTTATCCAGGCTAATGCTCCTGGAATAGTAATCCAGGTGAATGCTCTGGACTAGTAATCCAGGCTAATGCTCCTGGACTAGTAATCCAGGTGAATGCTCCTGGACTAGTAATCCAGGTGAATGCTCCTGGACTAGTAATCCAAGATAATGCTCCTAGACAAGTAATCCAGGATAATACTCCTGGACTAGTAATCCAGGCTAATGCTCCAGGACTA
Source organism: Scyliorhinus torazame (assembly GCF_047496885.1). Classification (NCBI taxonomy): domain Eukaryota; kingdom Metazoa; phylum Chordata; class Chondrichthyes; order Carcharhiniformes; family Scyliorhinidae; genus Scyliorhinus; species Scyliorhinus torazame. The sequence goes on along the minus strand of NC_092712.1, from coordinate 16,432,940 downwards.
GAAATCCAGGCTAATGCTCCTGACTAGTAATCCAGGCGAATACTCTAGACTAGTAATCCATGCTCCTGGACTAGAAATCCAGGAGAATACTCTGGACTAGTAATCCAGGCTAATGCTCCTGAACTAGTAATCCAGGCTAATGCTCCTGGACTAGTAATCCAGGTGAATGCTCTGGACTAGTTATCTAGGTGAATGCTCCTCGACTAGTAATCCAGGCTAATGCTCCTGGACTAGTCATCCAGGTGAATGCTCTTGGACTAGTAATCCAGGTTAATGCCCCTGGACTAGTAATCCAGGCTAATGCTTCTGGACTAGTAATCCAGGTTAATGCCCCTGGACTAGTAATCCAGGTGAATGCTCCTGGACTAGTAATCCAAGATAATGCTCCTAGACAAGTAATCCAGGATAATACTCCTGGACTAGTAATCCAGGCTAATGCTCCAGGACTAGAAATCCAGGCTAATGCTCCTGACTAGTAATCCAGGCGAAAACTCTAGACTAGTAATCCATGCTCCTGGACTAGAAATCCAGGAGAATACTCTGGACTAGTAATCCAGGCTAATTCTCCTGGACTAGTAATCCAGGTGAATGCTCTGAACTAGTTATCTAGGTGAATGCTCCTCGACTAGTAATCCAGGCTAATGCTCCTGGACTAGTCATCCAGGTGAATGCTCTTGGACTAGTAATCCAGGTTAATGCCCCTGGACTAGTAATCCAGGCTAATGCTTCTGGACTAGTAGTCCAGGTTAATGCCCCTGGACTAGTAATCCAGGTGAATGCTCTGGACTAGTAATCCAGGTGAATGCTCCTGGACCAGTAATCCAGGTGAATGCTCTGGACTAGTATTCCAGGCGAATGCTTCTGGACTTGTAATCCAGGTGAATGCTCTGGACTAGTAATCGAGTGGAATGCTCTGGACTAGTAATCCAGGTGAATGCTCTGGACTAGTAATCGAGGGGAATGCTCTGGACTAGTAATCCAGGCGAATGCTCTGGACTAGTAATCCAGGCTAATGCTCTGGACTAGTAATCCAGGCGAATGATTCTGGACTAGTAATCCAGGTGAATGCTCTGGACTAGTAATCCAGGCGAACGCTCTGGACTAGTATTCCAGGCTAATGCTTCTGGACTAGTAATCCAGGCGAATGCTCTGGACTAGTAATCCAGGTGAATGCTCCAGGACTAGTAATCCAGGCTAATGCTCTGGACTAGTAATCCAGGCGAATGCTTCTGGACTAGTAATCCAGGTGAATGCTCTGGACTAGTAATCCAGGTGAATGCTCTGTGCTAGTAATCCAGGCGAATGCTCTGGACTAGTAATCCAGGCTAATGCTCTGGACTAGTAATCCAAGTGAATGCTCATGGACTAGTAATCGAGGTGAATGCTCTGGACTAGTAATCCAGGCGAATGCTCTGGACTAGTAATCCAGGTGAATGCTCCTGGACTAGTAATCCAGGCGAATACTCTGGACTAGTAATCCAGGTGAATGCTGTGGTCTAGTAATCCTGGCTAATGCTCTGGACTAGTAATCCAGGTGAATGCTCCTGGACTAGTAATCCAGGTGAATGCTCTTGGACTAGTAATCCAGGTGAATGCTCCTGGACTAGTTATCCAGGTGAATGCTCCAGGACTAGTAATCCAGGTGAATGCTCCTGGACTAGTAATCCAAGATAATGCTCCTAGACAAGTAATCCAGGATAATACTCCTGGACTAGTAATCCAGGCTAATGCTCCAGGACTAGAAATCCAGGCTAATGCTCCTGACTAGTAATCCAGGTGAATACTCTAGACTAGTAATCCATGCTCCTGGACTAGAAATCCAGGCTAATGCTCCTGGACTAGTAATCCAGGCTAATGCTCCTGGCCTAGTAATCCAGGCTATTGCTTCTGGACTAGTAATCTAGGTGAATGCTCTGGACTAGTAATCCAGGCTAATGCTCCTGGCCTAGTTATCCAGGCTATTGCTTCTGGACGAGTAATCTAGGTGAATGCTCTGGACTAATAATCCAGGTGAATGCTCCTGGACCAGTAATCCAGGTGAATGCTCCTGGTCTAGTTATCCAGCTGAATGCTCCTGGACTAGTAATCCAGGCTAATGCTCTGGACTAGTAATCCAGGTTAACGCCCCTGGACTAGTAATCCAGGCTAATGCTCCTGGACTAGTAATCCAGGCAAATGCTCGGGACTAGTAATCCAGGCTAATGCTCTGGACTTGTTATCGAGGTGAATGCGCCTGGACAAGTAATCCAGGCTAATGCTCCTGGACTAGTAATCCAGGTGAATGCTCCTGGACTAGTAATCCAGGCTAATGCTCCAGGACTAGTAATCCAGGTTAACGCCCCTGGACTAGTAATCCAGGCTAATGCTCCTGGACTAGTAATCCAGGCAAATGCTCGGGACTAGTAATCCAGGCTAATGCTCTGGACTAGTTATCCAGGGGAATGCTCCTGGACTAGTAATCTAGACTCATTCTCCTGGATTTGTAATCCAGGCTAATGCTCTGGACTAGTAATCCAGGCTAATGCTCTGGACTAGTTATCTAGGTGAATGCTCCTGGACTAGTAATCCAGGCTAATGCTCTGGAATAGTTATCTAGATGAATGCTCCTGGGCTAGTAATCCAGGTGAATGCTCCTGGACTAGTAATCCAGGTGAATGCTCCTGGACTACTAATCCAGGTGAATGCTCTGGACTAGTAATCCAGGTGAATGCTCTTGGACTAGTAATCCAGGTGAATGCTCCTGGACCAGTTATCCAGGCTAATGCTCCAGGGCGAGAAATCCAGGCTAATGCTCCTGACTAGTAATCCAGGCGAATACTCTAGACTAGTAATCCATGATCCTGGACTAGAAATCCAGGTGAATACTCTGGACTAGTAATCCAGGCTAATGCTCCTGGACTAGTAATCCAGGCTAATGCTCCTGGCCTAGTTATCCAGGCTATTGCTTCTGGACTAGTAATCTAGGCGAATGCTCTGGTCTAGTAATCCAGGCTAATGCTCCTGGACTAGTAATCCAGGTGAGTGCTCCTGGACTAGTAATCCAGGTGAATGCTCCTGGTCTAGTAATCCAGGTGAATGCTCCTGGACTAGTAATCCAGGCTAATTCTCTGGACTAGTTATCTAGGTGAATGCTCCTGGACTAGTAATCCAGGCTAATGCTCCTGGACTAGTAATCCAGGTTAATGCCCCTGGACCTGTAGTCCAGGCTAATGCTTCTGGACTAGTGATCCAGACTAATACTCTGGACTAGTAATCCAGGCGAATGCTTCTGGACTAGTAATCCAGGTGAATGCTCTGGACTAGTAATCCAGGTGAATGCTCTGTGCTAGTAATCCAGGCTAATGCTCTGGACTTGTAATCCAGGTGAATGCTCCTGGACTAGAAATCCAGGCGAATACTCTGGACTAGTAATCCAGGCTAATGCTCCTGGACTAGTAATCCAGGCTATTGCTTCTGGACTAGTAATCTACGTGAATGCTCTGGACTAGTAATCCAGGCTAATGCTCCTGGCCTAGTTATCCAGGCTATTGCTTCTGGACGAGTAATCTAGGTGAATGCTCTGGACTAGTAATCCAGGTGAATGCTCCTGGACCAGTAATCCAGGTGAATGCTCCTGGTCTAGTAATCCAGCTGAATGCTCCTGGACTAGTAATCCAGGCTAATGCTCTGGACTAGTTATCTAGGTGAATGCTCCTGGACTAGTAATCCAGGCTAATGCTCTGGACTAGTAATCCAGGTTAACGCCCCTGGACTAGTAATCCAGGCTAATGCTCCTGGACGAGTAATCCAGGCAAATGCTCGGGACTAGTAATACAGGCTAATGCTCTGGACTAGTTATATAGGTGAATGCGCCTGGACAAGTAATCCAGGCTAATGCTCCTGGACTAGTAATCCAGGTGAATGCTCCTGGACTAGTAATCCAGGCTAATGCTCCTGGACTAGTAATCCAGGTGAATGCTCCTGGACTAGTAATCCAGGTGAATGCTCCTGGACTAGTAATCCAAGATAATGCTCCTAGACAAGTAATCCAGGATAATACTCCTGGACTAGTAATCCAGGCTAATGCTCCAGGACTAGAAATCCAGGCTAATGCTCCTGACTAGTAATCCAGGCGAATACTCTAGACTAGTAATCCATGCTCCTGGACTAGAAATCCAGGAGAATACTCTGGACTAGTAATCCAGGCTAATTCTCCTGGACTAGTAATCCAGGCTAATGCTCCTGGCCTAGTAATCCAGGCTATTGCTTCTGGACTAGTAATCTAGGTGAATGCTCTGGACTAGTAATCCAGGCTAATGCTCCTGGCCTAGTTATCCAGGCTATTGCTTCTGGACGAGTAGTCTAGGTGAATGCTCTGGACTAGTAATCCAGGTGAATGCTCCTGGACCAGTAATCCAGGTGAATGCTCCTGGTCTAGTAATCCATCTGAATGCTCCTGGACCAGTAATCCAGGCTAATGCTCTGGACAAGTTATCTAGGTAAATGCTCCTGGACTAGTGATCCAGGCTAATGCTCTGGACTAGTAATCCAGGTTAACGCCCCTGGACTAGTAATCCAGGCTAATGCTCCTGGACTAGTAATCCAGGCAAATGCTCGGGACTAGTAATCCAGGCTAATGCTCTGGACTAGTTATCTAGGTGAATGCGCCTGGACAAGTAATCCAGGCTAATGCTCCTGGACTAGTAATCCAGGGGAATGCTCCTGGACTAGTAATCCAGGCTAATGCTCCAGGACTAGTAATCCAGGTTAACGCCCCTGGACTAGTAATCCAGGCTAATGCTCCTGGACTAGTAATCCAGGCAAATGCTCGGGACTAGTAATCCAGGCTAATGCTCTGGACTAGTTATCCAGGTGAATGCTCCTGGACTAGTAATCTAGACTCATTCTCCTGGATTTGTAATCCAGGCTAATGCTCTGGACTAGTAATCCAGGCTAATGCTCTGGACTAGTTATCTAGGTGAATGCTCCTGGACTAGTAATCCAGGCTAATGCTCTGGACTAGTTATCTAGATGAATGCTCCTGGGCTAGTAATCCAGGTGAATGCTCCTGGACTAGTAATCCAGGTGAATGCTCCTGGACTACTAATCCAGGTGAATGCTCTGGACTAGTAATCCAGGTGAATGCTCTTGGACTAGTAATCCAGGTGAATGCTCCTGGACCAGTTATCCAGGCTAATGCTCCTGGACTAGTAATCCAGGTGAATGCTCTGGACTAGTAATCCAGGTGAATGCTCTGGACTTGTAATCCAGTTTAATGCCCCTGGACTAGTAATCCAAGCTAATCCTCTGGACTTGTAATCCAGGCAAATGCTCTGGATTAGTAATCCAGGCTAATCCTCTGGACTAGTTATCTAGGTGAATGCTCCTGGACTAGTAATCCAGGTTAATGCTCCTGGACTAGTAATCCATGCTAATGCTCTGCACTAGTTATCCAGGTGAATGCTCCTGGACTAGTAATCCAAGTGAATGCTCCTGGATTAGTTATCTAGGTGAATGCTCCTGGACTAGTAATCCAGGTGAATGCTCCTGGACTAGTAATCCAGGCTAATGCTCCAGGACGAGAGATCCAGGCTAATGCTCCTGATTAGTAATCCAGGCAAATACTCTAGACTAGTAATCCATGATCCTGGACTAGAAATCCAGGTGAATACTCTGGACTAGTAATCCAGGCTAATGCTCCTGGACTAGTAATCCAGGCTAATGCTCCTGGACCAGTTATCCAGGCAAATGCTCTGGACTAGTAATCCAGGCTAATCCTCTGGACTAGTTATCTAGGTGAATGCTCCTGGACTAGTAATCCAGGTTAATGCTCCTGGACTAGTAATCCATGCTAATGCTCTGCACTAGTTATCCAGGTGAATGCTCCTGGACTAGTAATCCAGGTGAATGCTCCTGGATTAGTTATCTAGGTGAATGCTCCTGGACTAGTAATCCAGGTGAATGCTCCTGGACTAGTAATCCAGGCTAATGCTCCAGGACGAGAGATCCAGGCTAATGCTCCTGATTAGTAATCCAGGCAAATACTCTAGACTAGTAATCCATGATCCTGGACTAGAAATCCAGGTGAATACTCTGGACTAGTAATCCAGGCTAATGCTCCTGGACTAGTAATCCAGGCTAATGCTCCTGGCCTAGTTATCCAGGCTATTGCTTCTGGACTAGTAATCTAGGCGAATGCTCTGGTCTAGTAATCCAGGCTAATGCTCCTGGACTAGTAATCCAGGTGAGTGCTCCTGGACTAGTAATCCAGGTGAATGCTCCTGGTCTAGTAATCCAGGTGAATGCTCCTGGACTAGTTATCCAGGCTAATGCTCTGGACTAGTTATCTAGGTGAACGCCCCTGGACTAGTAATCCAGGCGAATGCTCCTGGACTAGTAATCCAGGCAAATGCTCGGGACTAGTAATACAGGCTAATGCTCTGGACTAGTTATATAGGTGAATGCGCCTGGACAAGTAATCCAGGCTAATGCTCCTGGACTAGTAATCCAGGTGAATGCTCTTGGACTAGTAATCCAGGTGAAAGCTCCTGGACTAGTAATCCAGGCTAATGCTCCTGGACTAGTAATCCAGGTGAATGCTCTGGACTTGTAATCCAGTTTAATGTCCCTGGACTAGTAATCCAGGCTAATGCTCCTGCACTTGTAATCCAGGCAAAAGTTCTGGACTAGTAATCCAGGCTAATGCTCTGGACTAGTTATCTAGGAGAATGCGCCTGGACTAGTAATCCAGGCTAATGCTCCTGGACTAGTAATCCAGGCTAATGCTCTGGACTAGTTATCCAGGTGAATGCTCCTGGATTGTAATCCAGGTGAATGCTCCTGGACTAGTTATCTAGGTGAATGCTCCTGGACTAGTAATCCAGGCTAAACTCTGGACTAGTCATCCAGGTTAACACCCCTGGACTAGTAATCCAGGCTAATGCTCCTGGACTCGTAATCCAGGCAAATGCTCGGGACTAGTAATCCAGGCTAATGCTCTGGACTAGTTATCTAGGTGAATGCTCCTGGACTAGTAATCCAGGCTAATGCTCTGGACTAGTTATCTAGGTGAATGCTCCTGGGCTAGTAATCCAGGTGAATGCTCCTGGACTAGTAATCCAGGTGAATGCTCCTGGACTACTAATCCAGGTGAATGCTCTGGACTAGTAATCCAGGTGAATGCTCTTGGACTAGTAATCCAGATGAATGCTCCTGGACCAGTTACCAAGGCTCATGCTCCTGGACTAGTCATCTAGGTGAATGCTCCTGACTAGTAATCCAGGTGAATGCTCCTGGACTAGTAATCCAGGTGAATGCTCCTGGACTAGTAATCCAGGCTAATGCTCCAGGACGAGAAATCCAGGCTAATGCTCCTGACTAGTAATCCAGGCAAATACTCTTGACTAGTAATCCATGCTCCTGGACTAGAAATCCAGGCGAATACTCTGGACTAGTAATCCAGGCGAATGCTCCTGGACTCGTAATCCAGGCTAATGCTCCTGGCCTAGTTATCCAGGCTATTGCTTCTGGACTAGTAATCTAGGCGAATGCTCTGGTCTAGTAATCCAGGCTAATGCTCCTGGACTAGTAATCCAGGTGAGTGCTCCTGGACTAGTAATCCAGGTGATTGCTCCTGGTCTAGTAATCCAGGTGAAAGCTCCTGGACTAGTAATCCAGGCTAATGCTCTGGACTAGTTATCTAGGTGAATGCTCCTGGACTAGTAATCCAGGCTAAACTCTGGACTAGTCATCCAGGTTAACACCCCTGGACTAGTAATCCAGGCTAATGCTCCTGGACTCGTAATCCAGGCAAATGCTCGGGACTAGTAATCCAGGCTAATGCTCTGGACTAGTTATCTAGGTGAATGCTCCTGGACAAGTAATCCAGGCTAATGCTCCTGGACTAGTAATCCAGGTGAATGCTCCTGGACTAGTAATCCAGGTGAATGCTCTGGACTAGTAATCCAGGTGAATGCTCTTGGACAAGTAATCCTGGTGAATGCTCCTGGACTAGTAATCCAGGCTAATGCTCCAGGACTAGTAATCCAGGTGAACGCTCTGGACTTGTAATCCAGTTTAATGTCCCTGGACTAGTAATCCAGGCTAATGCTCCTGCACTTGTAATCCAGGCGAACATTCTGGACTAGTAATCCAGGCTAATGCTCTGGAGTAGTTATCTAGGTGAATGCTCCTGGACTAGTAATCCAGGCTAATGCTCCTGGACTAGTAATCCAGGCTAATGCTCTGGACTAGTTATCCAGGCGAACGTTCTGGACTAGTAATCCAGGCTAATGCTCTGGACTAGTTATCTAGGTGCATGCTCCTGACTAGTAATCCAGGTGAATGCTCTTGGACTGGTAATCCAGGTTAATGCTCCTGGACTAGTAATCTAGACTGATTCACCTGGACTTGTAATCCAGGCTAATGCCATGGACTAGTAATCCGGGCTAATGCTCTGGACAAGTTATCTAGGGGAATGCTCCTGGACTAGTAATCCAGGCTAATGCTCTGGACTAGTTATCTAGGTGAATGCTCCTGGACTAGTAATCCAAGCTAATGCTCCTGGACTAGTAATCCAGGTGAATGCTCCTGGACTAGTTATCCAGGCTAATGCTCCTGGACTAGTAATCCAGGTGAATGCTCTGGACTAGTAATCCAGGTGAATGCTCTGGACTTGTAATCCAGTTTAATGCCCCTGGACTAGTAATCTAGGCTAATGCTCCTGGACCTGTAATCCAGGCAAATGCTCTGGACTAGTAATCCAGGGTAATGCTCCTGGACTAGTAATCCAGGCTAATGCTCTGGACTAGTTATCCAGGTGAATGCTCCTGGACTAGTAATCCAGGTGAATGCTCCTGGACTAGTTATCTAGGTGAATGCTCCTGACTAGTAATCCAGGTGAATGCTCCTGGACTAGTAATCCAGGTGAATGCTCCTGGACTAGTAATCTAGACTCATTCTCCTGGATTTGTAATCCAGGCTAATGCTCGGGACTAGTAATCCAGGCTAATGCTCTGGACTAGTTATCTAGGTGAATGCTCCTGGACTAGTAATCCAGGCTAATGCTCTGGACTAGTTATCTAGGTGAATGCTCCTGGGCTAGTAATCCAGGCTAATGCTCCTGGAATGGTAATCCAGGTGAATGCTCCTGGACTAGTAATCCAGGTGAATGCTCCTGGATAACTAATCCAGGTGAATGCTCTGGACTAGTAATCCAGGTGAGTGCTCTTGGACTAGTAATCCAGGTGAATGCTCCTGGACTAGTTATCCAGGCTAATGCTCCTGGTCTAGTAATCCAGGTGAATGCTCTGGACTAGTAATCCAGGTGAATGCGCTGGACTTGTAATCCAGTTTAATGACCCTGAACTAGTAATCCAGGCTAATGCTCCTGGACTTGCAATCCAGGCAAATGCTCTGGACTAGTAATCCAGGCTAATGCTCTGGACTAGTTATCTAGGTGAATGCTCCTGGACTAGTAATCCAGGTTAATGCTCCTGGACTAGTAATCCAGGTGAATGCTCCTGGACTAGTTTCCTAGGTGAATGCTCCTGACTAGTAATCCAGGTGAATGCTCCTGGACTAGTAATCCAGGTGAATGCTCCTGGACTAGTAATCCAGGCTAATGCTCCAGGACGAGAAATCCAGTCTAATGCTCCTGACTAGTAATCCAGGCGAATACTGTAGACTAGTAATCCATGTTCCTGGACTAGAAATCCAGGCGAATACTCTGGACTAGTAATCCAGGCGAGTACTCTGGACTAGTAATCCAGGCTAATGCTCCTGGACTAGTAATCCAGGCTAATGCTCCTGGCCTAGTAATCCAGGCTATTGCTTCTGGACTAGTAATCTAGGTGAATGCTCTGGACTAGTAATCCAGGCTAATGCTCCTGGCTGGCCTAGTTATCCAGGCTATTGCTTCTGGACGAGTAATCTAGGTGAATGCTCTGGACTAGTAATACAGGCTAATGCTCTGGACTAGTAATCCAGGTGAATGCTCCTGGACTAGTAATCCAGGCTAATGCTCCTGGACTAGTAATCCAGGTGAATGCTCTGGACTTGTAATCCAGTTTAATGTCCCTGGACTAGTAATCCAGGCTAATGCTCCTGCACTTGTAATCCAGGCAAACGTTCTGGACTAGTAATCCAGGCTAATGCTCTGGACTAGTTATCTAGGAGAATGCGCCTGGACTAGTAATCCAGGCTAATGCTCCAGGACGAGAGATCCAGGCTAATGCTCCTGATTAGTAATCCAGGCAAATACTCTAGACTAGTAATCCATGATCCTGGACTAGAAATCCAGGTGAATACTCTGGACTAGTAATCCAGGCTAATGCTCCTGGACTAGTAATCCAGGCTAATGCTCCTGGACCAGTTATCCAGGCAAATGCTCTGGACTAGTAATCCAGGCTAATCCTCTGGACTAGTTATCTAGGTGAATGCTCCTGGACTAGTAATCCAGGTTAATGCTCCTGGACTAGTAATCCATGCTAATGCTCTGCACTAGTTATCCAGGTGAATGCTCCTGGACTAGTAATCCAGGTGAATGCTCCTGGATTAGTTATCTAGGTGAATGCTCCTGGACTAGTAATCCAGGTGAATGCTCCTGGACTAGTAATCCAGGCTAATGCTCCAGGACGAGAGATCCAGGCTAATGCTCCTGATTAGTAATCCAGGCAAATACTCTAGACTAGTAATCCATGATCCTGGACTAGAAATCCAGGTGAATACTCTGGACTAGTAATCCAGGCTAATGCTCCTGGACTAGTAATCCAGGCTAATGCTCCTGGCCTAGTTATCCAGGCTATTGCTTCTGGACTAGTAATCTAGGCGAATGCTCTGGTCTAGTAATCCAGGCTAATGCTCCTGGACTAGTAATCCAGGTGAGTGCTCCTGGACTAGTAATCCAGGTGAATGCTCCTGGTCTAGTAATCCAGGTGAATGCTCCTGGACTAGTTATCCAGGCTAATGCTCTGGACTAGTTATCTAGGTGAACGCCCCTGGACTAGTAATCCAGGCTAATGCTCCTGGACTAGTAATCCAGGCAAATGCTCGGGACTAGTAATACAGGCTAATGCTCTGGACTAGTTATATAGGTGAATGTGCCTGGACAAGTAATCCAGGCTAATGCTCCTGGACTAGTAATCCAGGTGAATGCTCTTGGACTAGTAATCCAGGTGAATGCTCCTGGACTAGTAATCCAGGCTAATGCTCCTGGACTAGTAATCCAGGTGAATGCTCTGGACTTGTAATCCAGTTTAATGTCCCTGGACTAGTAATCCAGGCTAATGCTCCTGCACTTGTAATCCAGGCAAAAGTTCTGGACTAGTAATCCAGGCTAATGCTCTGGACTAGTTATCTAGGAGAATGCGCCTGGACTAGTAATCCAGGCTAATGCTCCTGGACTAGTAATCCAGGCTAATGCTCTGGACTAGTTATCCAGGTGAATGCTCCTGGACTAGTAATCCAGGTGAATGCTCCTGGACTAGTTATCTAGGTGAATGCTCCTGACCAGTAATCCAGGTGAATGCTCCTGGACTAGTAATCCAGGTGAATGCTCCTGGACTAGTAATCTAGACTCATTCTCCTGGATTTGTAATCCAGGCTAATGCTCTGGACTAGTAATCCAGGCTAATGCTCTGGACTAGTTATCTAGGTGAATGCTCCTGGACTAGTAATCCAGGCTAATGCTCTGGAGTAGTTATCTAGGTGAATGCTCCTGGACTAGTAATCCAGGCTAATGCTCCTGGACTAGTAATCCAGGCTAATGCTCTGGACTAGTTATCCAGGCGAACGTTCTGGACTAGTAATCCAGGCTAATGCTCTGGAGTAGTTATCTAGGTGAATGCTCCTGGACTAGTAATCCAGGCTAATGCTCCTGGACTAGTAATCCAGGCTAATGCTCTGGACTAGTTATCCAGGCGAACGTTCTGGACTAGTAATCCAGGCTAATGCTCTGGACTAGTTATCTAGGTGCATGCTCCTGACTAGTAATCCAGGTGAATGCTCTTGGACTGGTAATCCAGGTTAATGCTCCTGGACTAGTAATCTAGACTGATTCACCTGGACTTGTAATCCAGGCTAATGCCATGGACTAGTAATCCGGGCTAATGCTCTGGACAAGTTATCTAGGGGAATGCTCCTGGACTAGTAATCCAGGCTAATGCTCTGGACTAGTTATCTAGGTGAATGCTCCTGGACTAGTAATCCAAGCTAATGCTCCTGGACTAGTAATCCAGGTGAATGCTCCTGGACTAGTTATCCAGGCTAATGCTCCTGGACTAGTAATCCAGGTGAATGCTCTGGACTAGTAATCCAGGTGAATGCTCTGGACTTGTAATCCAGTTTAATGCCCCTGGACTAGTAATCTAGGCTAATGCTCCTGGACCTGTAATCCAGGCAAATGCTCTGGACTAGTAATCCAGGGTAATGCTCCTGGACTAGTAATCCAGGCTAATGCTCTGGACTAGTTATCCAGGTGAATGCTCCTGGACTAGTAATCCAGGTGAATGCTCCTGGACTAGTTATCTAGGTGAATGCTCCTGACTAGTAATCCAGGTGAATGCTCCTGGACTAGTAATCCAGGTGAATGCTCCTGGACTAGTAATCTAGACTCATTCTCCTGGATTTGTAATCCAGGCTAATGCTCGGGACTAGTAATCCAGGCTAATGCTCTGGACTAGTTATCTAGGTGAATGCTCCTGGACTAGTAATCCAGGCTAATGCTCTGGACTAGTTATCTAGGTGAATGCTCCTGGGCTAGTAATCCAGGCTAATGCTCCTGGAATGGTAATCCAGGTGAATGCTCCTGGACTAGTAATCCAGGTGAATGCTCCTGGATAACTAATCCAGGTGAATGCTCTGGACTAGTAATCCAGGTGAGTGCTCTTGGACTAGTAATCCAGGTGAATGCTCCTGGACTAGTTATCCAGGCTAATGCTCCTGGTCTAGTAATCCAGGTGAATGCTCTGGACTAGTAATCCAGGTGAATGCGCTGGACTTGTAATCCAGTTTAATGACCCTGAACTAGTAATCCAGGCTAATGCTCCTGGACTTGCAATCCAGGCAAATGCTCTGGACTAGTAATCCAGGCTAATGCTCTGGACTAGTTATCTTGGTGAATGCTCCTGGACTAGTAATCCAGGTTAATGCTCCTGGACTAGTAATCCAGGTGAATGCTCCTGGACTAGTTTCCTAGGTGAATGCTCCTGACTAGTAATCCAGGTGAATGCTCCTGGACTAGTAATCCAGGTGAATGCTCCTGGACTAGTAATCCAGGCTAATGCTCCAGGACGAGAAATCCAGTCTAATGCTCCTGACTAGTAATCCAGGCGAATACTGTAGACTAGTAATCCATGTTCCTGGACTAGAAATCCAGGCGAATACTCTGGACTAGTAATCCAGGCGAGTACTCTGGACTAGTAATCCAGGCTAATGCTCCTGGACTAGTAATCCAGGCTAATGCTCCTGGCCTAGTAATCCAGGCTATTGCTTCTGGACTAGTAATCTAGGTGAATGCTCTGGACTAGTAATCCAGGCTAATGCTCCTGGCTGGCCTAGTTATCCAGGCTATTGCTTCTGGACGAGTAATCTAGGTGAATGCTCTGGACTAGTAATACAGGCTAATGCTCTGGACTAGTAATCCAGGTGAATGCTCCTGGACTAGTAATCCAGGCTAATGCTCCTGGACTAGTAATCCAGGTGAATGCTCTGGACTTGTAATCCAGTTTAATGTCCCTGGACTAGTAATCCAGGCTAATGCTCCTGCACTTGTAATCCAGGCAAACGTTCTGGACTAGTAATCCAGGCTAATGCTCTGGACTAGTTATCTAGGAGAATGCGCCTGGACTAGTAATCCAGGCTAATGCTCCAGGACGAGAGATCCAGGCTAATGCTCCTGATTAGTAATCCAGGCAAATACTCTAGACTAGTAATCCATGATCCTGGACTAGAAATCCAGGTGAATACTCTGGACTAGTAATCCAGGCTAATGCTCCTGGACTAGTAATCCAGGCTAATGCTCCTGGACCAGTTATCCAGGCAAATGCTCTGGACTAGTAATCCAGGCTAATCCTCTGGACTAGTTATCTAGGTGAATGCTCCTGGACTAGTAATCCAGGTGAATGCTCCTGGACTAGTTATCCAGGCTAATGCTCCTGGACTAGTAATCCAGGTGAATGCTCTGGACTAGTAATCCAGGTGAATGCTCTGGACTTGTAATCCAGTTTAATGCCCCTGGACTAGTAATCTAGGCTTATGCTCCTGGACCTGTAATCCAGGCAAATGCTCTGGACTAGTAATCCAGGGTAATGCTCCTGGACTAGTAATCCAGGCTAATGCTCTGGACTAGTTATCCAGGTGAATGCTCCTGGACTAGTAATCCAGGTGAATGCTCCTGGACTAGTTATCTAGGTGAATGCTCCTGACTAGTAATCCAGGTGAATGCTCCTGGACTAGTAATCCAGGTGAATGCTCCTGGACTAGTAATCTAGACTCATTCTCCTGGATTTGAAATCCAGGCTAATGCTCGGGACTAGTAATCCAGGCTAATGCTCTGGACTAGTTATCTAGGTGAATGCTCCTGGACTAGTAATCCAGGCTAATGCTCTGGACTAGTTATCTAGGTGAATGCTCCTGGGCTAGTAATCCAGGCTAATGCTCCTGGAATGGTAATCCAGGTGAATGCTCCTGGACTAGTAATCCAGGTGAATGCTCCTGGATAACTAATCCAGGTGAATGCTCTGGACTAGTAATCCAGGTGAGTGCTCTTGGACTAGTAATCCAGGTGAATGCTCCTGGACTAGTTATCCAGGCTAATGCTCCTGGTCTAGTAATCCAGGTGAATGCTCTGGACTAGTAATCCAGGTGAATGCGCTGGACTTGTAATCCAGTTTAATGACCCTGAACTAGTAATCCAGGCTAATGCTCCTGGACTTGCAATCCAGGCAAATGCTCTGGACTAGTAATCCAGGCTAATGCTCTGGACTAGTTATCTAGGTGAATGCTCCTGGACTAGTAATCCAGGTTAATGCTCCTGGACTAGTAATCCAGGTGAATGCTCCTGGACTAGTTTCCTAGGTGAATGCTCCTGACTAGTAATCCAGGTGAATGCTCCTGGACTAGTAATCCAGGTGAATGCTCCTGGACTAGTAATCCAGGCTAATGCTCCAGGACGAGAAATCCAGTCTAATGCTCCTGACTAGTAATCCAGGCGAATACTGTAGACTAGTAATCCATGTTCCTGGACTAGAAATCCAGGCGAATACTCTGGACTAGTAATCCAGGCGAGTACTC
Source organism: Scyliorhinus torazame (assembly GCF_047496885.1). Taxonomy (NCBI): domain Eukaryota; kingdom Metazoa; phylum Chordata; class Chondrichthyes; order Carcharhiniformes; family Scyliorhinidae; genus Scyliorhinus; species Scyliorhinus torazame. Next base: position 16,417,670 of record NC_092712.1, on the reverse strand, counting down.
TGGACTAGTAATCCAGGCTAATGCTCCTGGACTAGTAATCCAGGCTAATGCTCCTGGCCTAGTAATCCAGGCTATTGCTTCTGGACTAGTAATCTAGGTGAATGCTCTGGACTAGTAATCCAGGCTAATGCTCCTGGCTGGCCTAGTTATCCAGGCTATTGCTTCTGGACGAGTAATCTAGGTGAATACTCTGGACTAGTAATACAGGCTAATGCTCTGGACTAGTAATCCAGGTGAATGCTCCTGGACTAGTAATCCAGGCTAATGCTCCTGGACTAGTAATCCAGGTGAATGCTCTGGACTTGTAATCCAGTTTAATGTCCCTGGACTAGTAATCCAGGCTAATGCTCCTGCACTTGTAATCCAGGCAAACGTTCTGGACTAGTAATCCAGGCTAATGCTCTGGACTAGTTATCTAGGAGAATGCGCCTGGACTAGTAATCCAGGCTAATGCTCCAGGACGAGAGATCCAGGCTAATGCTCCTGATTAGTAATCCAGGCAAATACTCTAGACTAGTAATCCATGATCCTGGACTAGAAATCCAGGTGAATACTCTGGACTAGTAATCCAGGCTAATGCTCCTGGACTAGTAATCCAGGCTAATGCTCCTGGACCAGTTATCCAGGCAAATGCTCTGGACTAGTAATCCAGGCTAATCCTCTGGACTAGTTATCTAGGTGAATGCTCCTGGACTAGTAATCCAGGTTAATGCTCCTGGACTAGTAATCCATGCTAATGCTCTGCACTAGTTATCCAGGTGAATGCTCCTGGACTAGTAATCCAGGTGAATGCTCCTGGATTAGTTATCTAGGTGAATGCTCCTGGACTAGTAATCCAGGTGAATGCTCCTGGACTAGTAATCCAGGCTAATGCTCCAGGACGAGAGATCCAGGCTAATGCTCCTGATTAGTAATCCAGGCAAATACTCTAGACTAGTAATCCATGATCCTGGACTAGAAATCCAGGTGAATACTCTGGACTAGTAATCCAGGCTAATGCTCCTGGACTAGTAATCCAGGCTAATGCTCCTGGCCTAGTTATCCAGGCTATTGCTTCTGGACTAGTAATCTAGGCGAATGCTCTGGTCTAGTAATCCAGGCTAATGCTCCTGGACTAGTAATCCAGGTGAGTGCTCCTGGACTAGTAATCCATGTGAATGCTCCTGGTCTAGTAATCCAGGTGAATGCTCCTGGACTAGTTATCCAGGCTAATGCTCTGGACTAGTTATCTAGGTGAACGCCCCTGGACTAGTAATCCAGGCTAATGCTCCTGGACTAGTAATCCAGGCAAATGCTCGGGACTAGTAATACAGGCTAATGCTCTGGACTAGTTATATAGGTGAATGTGCCTGGACAAGTAATCCAGGCTAATGCTCCTGGACTAGTAATCCAGGTGAATGCTCCTGGGCTAGTAATCCAGGTGAATGCTCCTGGACTAGTAATCCAGGTGAATGCTCCTGGACTACTAATCCAGGTGAATGCTCTGGACTAGTAATCCAGGTGAATGCTCTTGGACTAGTAATCCAGGTGAATGCTCCTGGACCAGTTACCAAGGCTCATGCTCCTGGACTAGTAATCCAGGTGAATGCTCTGGACTAGTAATCCAGGTGAATGCTCTGGACTTGTAATCCAGTTTAATGCCCCTGGACTAGTAATCCACGCTAATGCTCCTGGACTTGTAATCCAGGCAAATGCTCTGGACTAGTAATCCAGGCGAATGCTCTGGACTAGTTATCTAGGTGAATGCTCCTGGACTAGTAATCCAGGTTTATGCTCCTGGACTAGTAATCCAGGCTAATGCTCTGGACTAGTTATCCAGGTGAATGCTCCTGGACTAGTAATCCAGGTGAATGCTCCTGGACTAGTCATCTAGGTGAATGCTCCTGACTAGTAATCCAGGTGAATGCTCCTGGACTAGTAATCCAGGTGAATGCTCCTGGACTAGTAATCCAGGCTAATGCTCCAGGACGAGAAATCCAGGCTAATGCTCCTGACTAGTAATCCAGGCGAATACTCTTGACTAGTAATCCATGCTCCTGGACTAGAAATCCAGGCGAATACTCTGGACTAGTAATCCAGGCGAATGCTCCTGGACTCGTAATCCAGGCTAATGCTCCTGGCCTAGTTATCCAGGCTATTGCTTCTGGACTAGTAATCTAGGCGAATGCTCTGGTCTAGTAATCCAGGCTAATGCTCCTGGACTAGTAATCCAGGTGAGTGCTCCTGGACTAGTAATCCAGGTGATTGCTCCTGGTCTAGTAATCCAGGTGAATGCTCCTGGACTAGTAATCCAGGCTAATGCTCTGGACTAGTTATCTAGGTGAATGCTCCTGGACTAGTAATCCAGGCTAAACTCTGGACTAGTCATCCAGGTTAACACCCCTGGACTAGTAATCCAGGATAATGCTCCTGGACTCGTAGTCCAGGCAAATGCTCGGGACTAGTAATCCAGGCTAATGCTCTGGACTAGTTATCTAGGTGAATGCTCCTGGACAAGTAATCCAGGCTAATGCTCCTGGACTAGTAATCCAGGTGAATGCTCCTGGACTAGTAATCCAGGTGAATGCTCTGGACTAGTAATCCAGGTGAATGCTCTTGGACAAGTAATCCTGGTGAATGCTCCTGGACTAGTAATCCAGGCTAATGCTCCAGGACTAGTAATCCAGGTGAACGCTCTGGACTTGTAATCCAGTTTAATGTCCCTGGACTAGTAATCCAGGCTAATGCTCCTGCACTTGTAATCCAGGCGAACATTCTGGACTAGTAATCCAGGCTAATGCTCTGGAGTAGTTATCTAGGTGAATGCTCCTGGACTAGTAATCCAGGCTAATGCTCCTGGACTAGTAATCCAGGCTAATGCTCTGGACTAGTTATCCAGGCGAACGTTCTGGACTAGTAATCCAGGCTAATGCTCTGGACTAGTTATCTATGTGCATGCTCCTGACTAGTAATCCAGGTGAATGCTCTTGGACTGGTAATCCAGGTTAATGCTCCTGGACTAGTAATCTAGACTGATTCACCTGGACTTGTAATCCAGGCTAATGCCATGGACTAGTAATCCGGGCTAATGCTCTGGACAAGTTATCTAGGGGTATGCTCCTGGACTAGTAATCCAGGCTAATGCTCTGGACTAGTTATCTAGGTGAATGATCCTGGACTAGTAATCCAAGCTAATGCTCCTGGACTAGTAATCCAGGTGAATGCTCCTGGACTAGTTATCCAGGCTAATGCTCCTGGACTAGTAATCCAGGTGAATGCTCTGGACTAGTAATCCAGGTGAATGCTCTGGACTTGTAATCCAGTTTAATGCCCCTGGACTAGTAATCTAGGCTAATGCTCCTGGACCTGTAATCCAGGCAAATGCTCTGGACTAGTAATCCAGGCTAATGCTCCTGGACTAGTAATCCAGGCTAATGCTCTGGACTAGTTATCCAGGTGAATGCTCCTGGACTAGTAATCCAGGTGAATGCTCCTGGACTAGTTATCTAGGTGAATGCTCCTGACTAGTAATCCAGGTGAATGCTCCTGGACTAGTAATCCAGGTGAATGCTCCTGGACTAGTAATCTAGACTCATTCTCCTGGATTTGTAATCCAGGCTAATGCTCGGGACTAGTAATCCAGGCTAATGCTCTGGACTAGTTATCTAGGTGAATGCTCCTGGACTAGTAATCCAGGCTAATGCTCTGGACTAGTTATCTAGGTGAATGCTCCTGGGCTAGTAATCCAGGCTAATGCTCCTGGAATGGTAATCCAGGTGAATGCTCCTGGACTAGTAATCCAGGTGAATGCTCCTGGATAACTAATCCAGGTGAATGCTCTGGACTAGTAATCCAGGTGAGTGCTCTTGGACTAGTAATCCAGGTGAATGCTCCTGGACTAGTTATCCAGGCTAATGCTCCTGGTCTAGTAATCCAGGTGAATGCTCTGGACTAGTAATCCAGGTGAATGCGCTGGACTTGTAATCCAGTTTAATGCCCCTGAACTAGTAATCCAGGCTCATGCTCCTGGACTTGCAATCCAGGCAAATGCTCTGGACTAGTAATCCAGGCTAATGCTCTGGACTAGTTATCTAGGTGAATGCTCCTGGACTAGTAATCCAGGTTAATGCTCCTGGACTAGTAATCCAGGTGAATGCTCCTGGACTAGTTTCCTAGGTGAATGTTCCTGACTAGTAATCCAGGTGAATGCTCCTGGACTAGTAATCCAGGTGAATGCTCCTGGACTAGTAATCCAGGCTAATGCTCCAGGACGAGAAATCCAGTCTAATGCTCCTGACTAGTAATCCAGGCGAATACTGTAGACTAGTAATCCATGTTCCTGGACTAGAAATCCAGGCGAATACTCTGGACTAGTAATCCAGGCGAGTACTCTGGACTAGTAATCCAGGCTAATGCTCCTGGACTAGTAATCCAGGCTAATGCTCCTGGCCTAGTAATCCAGGCTATTGCTTCTGGACTAGTAATCTAGGTGAATGCTCTGGACTAGTAATCCAGGCTAATGCTCCTGGCTGGCCTAGTTATCCAGGCTATTGCTTCTGGACGAGTAATCTAGGTGAATGCTCTGGACTAGTAATACAGGCTAATGCTCTGGACTAGTAATCCAGGTGAATGCTCCTGGACTAGTAATCCAGGCTAATGCTCCTGGACTAGTAATCCAGGTGAATGCTCTGGACTTGTAATCCAGTTTAATGTCCCTGGACTAGTAATCCAGGCTAATGCTCCTGCACTTGTAATCCAGGCAAACGTTCTGGACTAGTAATCCAGGCTAATGCTCTGGACTAGTTATCTAGGAGAATGCGCCTGGACTAGTAATCCAGGCTAATGCTCCTGGACTAGTAATCCAGGCTAATGCTCTGGACTAGTTATCCAGGTGAATGCTCCTGGACTAGTTATCTAGGTGAATGCTCCTGACTAGTAATCCAGGTGAATGCTCCTGGACTAGTAATCCAGGTGAATGCTCCTGGACTAGTAATCTAGACTCATTCTCCTGGATTTGTAATCCAGGCTAATGCTCTGGACTAGTAATCCAGGCTAATGCTCTGGACTAGTTATCTAGGTGAATGCTCCTGGACTAGTAATCCAGGCTAATGCTCTGGACTAGTTATCTAGGTGAATGCTCCTGGGCTAGTAATCCAGGTGAATGCTCCTGGACTAGTAATCCAGGTGAATGCTCCTGGACTACTAATCCAGGTGAATGCTCTGGACTAGTAATCCAGGTGAATGCTCTTGGACTAGTAATCCAGGTGAATGCTCCTGGACCAGTTACCAAGGCTCATGCTCCTGGACTAGTAATCCAGGTGAATGCTCTGGACTAGTAATCCAGGTGAATGCTCTGGACTTGTAATCCAGTTTAATGCCCCTGGACTAGTAATCCACGCTAATGCTCCTGGACTTGTAATCCAGGCAAATGCTCTGGACTAGTAATCCAGGCTAATGCTCTGGACTAGTTATCTAGGTGAATGCTCCTGGACTAGTAATCCAGGTTTATGCTCCTGGACTAGTAATCCAGGCTAATGCTCTGGACAAGTTATCCAGGTGAATGCTCCTGGACTAGTAATACAGGTGAATGCTCCTGGACTAGTTATCTAGGTGAATGCTCCTGACTAGTAATCCAGGTGAATGCTCCTGGACTAGTAATCCAGGCTAATGCTCCAGGACGAGAAATCCAGGCTAATGCTCCTGACTAGTAATCCAGGCGAATACTCTTGACTAGTAATCCATGCTCCTGGACTAGAAATCCAGGCGAATACTCTGGACTAGTAATCCAGGCGAATGCTCCTGGACTCGTAATCCAGGCTAATGCTCCTGGCCTAGTTATACAGGCTATTGCTTCTGGACTAGTAATCTAGGCGAATGCTCTGGTCTAGTAATCCAGGCTAATGCTCCTGGACTAGTAATCCAGGTGAGTGCTCCTGGACTAGTAATCCAGGTGAATGCTCCTGGTCTAGTAATCCAGGTGAATGCTCCTGGACTAGTAATCCAGGCTAATGCTCTGGACTAGTTATCTAGGTGAATGCTCCTGGACTAGTAATCCAGGCTAAACTCTGGACTAGTCATCCAGGTTAACACCCCTGGACTAGTAATCCAGGCTAATGCTCCTGGACTCGTAATCCAGGCAAATGCTCGGGACTAGTAATCCAGGCTAATGCTCTGGACTAGTTATCTAGGTGAATGCTCCTGGACAAGTAATCCAGGCTAATGCTCCTGGACTAGTAATCCAGGTGAATGCTCCTGGACTAGTAATCCAGGTGAATGCTCTGGACTAGTAATCCAGGTGAATGCTCTTGGACAAGTAATCCTGGTGAATGCTCCTGGACTAGTAATCCAGGCTAATGCTCCAGGACTAGTAATCCAGGTGAACGCTCTGGACTTGTAATCCAGTTTAATGTCCCTGGACTAGTAATCCAGGCTAATGCTCCTGCACTTGTAATCCAGGCGAACATTCTGGACTAGTAATCCAGGCTAATGCTCTGGAGTAGTTATCTAGGTGAATGCTCCTGGACTAGTAATCCAGGCTAATGCTCCTGGACTATTAATCCAGGCTAATGCTCTGGACTAGTTATCCAGGCGAACGTTCTGGACTAGTAATCCAGGCTAATGCTCTGGACTAGTTATCTATGTGCATGCTCCTGACTAGTAATCCAGGTGAATGCTCTTGGACTAGTAATCCAGGTTAATGCTCCTGGACTAGTAATCTAGACTGATTCACCTGGACTTGTAATCCAGGCTAATGCCATGGACTAGTAATCCGGGCTAATGCTCTGGACAAGTTATCTAGGGGAATGCTCCTGGACTAGTAATCCAGGATAATGCTCTGGTCTAGTTATCTAGGTGAATGCTCCTGGACTAGTAATCCAAGCTAATGCTCCTGGACTAGTAATCCAGGTGAATGCTCCTGGACTAGTTATCCAGGCTAATGCTCCTGGACTAGTAATCCAGGTGAATGCTCTGGACTAGTAATCCAGGTGAATGCTCTGGACTTGTAATCCAGTTTAATGCCCCTGGACTAGTAATCTAGGCTAATGCTCCTGGACCTGTAATCCAGGCAAATGCTCTGGACTAGTAATCCAGGCTAATGCTCCTGGACTAGTAATCCAGGCTAATGCTCTGGACTAGTTATCCAGGTGAATGCTCCTGGACTAGTAATCCAGGTGAATGCTCCTGGACTAGTTATCTCGGTGAATGCTCCTGACTAGTAATCCAGGTGAATGCTCCTGGACTAGTAATCTAGACTCATTCTCCTGGATTTGTAATCCAGGCTAATGCTCGGGACTAGTAATCCAGGTCTAATGCTCTGGACTAGTTATCTAGGTGAATGCTCCTGGACTAGTAATCCAGGCTAATGCTCTGGACTAGTTATCTAGGTGAATGCTCCTGGGCTAGTAATCCAGGCTAATGCTCCTGGAATGGTAATCCAGGTGAATGCTCCTGGACTAGTAATCCTGGTGAATGCTCCTGGATAACTAATCCAGGTGAATGCTCTGGACTAGTAATCCAGGTGAATGCTCTTGGACTAGTAATCCAGGTGAATGCTCTGGACTAGTAATCCAGGTGAATGCGCTGGACTTGTAATCCAGTTTAATGCCCCTGGACTAGTAATCCAGGCTAATGCTCCTGGACTTGCAATCCAGGCAAATGCTCTTGACTAGTTATCTAGGTGAATGCTCCTGGACTAGTAATCCAGGCTAATGCTCTGGACTAGTAATCCAGGCTAATGCTCTTGACTAGTTATCTAGGTGAATGCTCCTGGACTAGTAATCCAGGCTAATGCTCTGGACTAGTAATCCAAGCTAATGCTCTTGACTAGTTATCTAGGTGAATGCTCCTGGACTAGTAATCCAGGTTAATGCTCCTGGACTAGTAATCCAGGTGAATGCTCCTGGACTAGTTTCCTAGGTGAATGCTCCTGACTAGTAATCCAGGTGAATGCTCCTGGACTAGTAATCCAGGTGAATGCTCCTGGACTAGTAATCCAGGCTAATGCTCCAGGACGAGAAATCCAGTCTAATGCTCCTGACTAGTAATCCAGGCGAATACTGTAGACTAGTAATCCATGTTCCTGGACTAGAAATCCAGGCGAATACTCTGGACTAGTAATCCAGGTGAGTACTCTGGACTAGTAATCCAGGCTAATGCTCCTGGACTAGTAATCCAGGCTAATGCTCCTGGACTAGTAATCCAGGCTAATGCTCCTGGCCTAGTAATCCAGGCTATTGCTTCTGGACTAGTAACCTAGGTGAATGCTCTGGACTAGTAATCCAGGCCAATGCTCCTGGCTGGCCTAGTTATCCAGGCTATTGCTTCTGGACGTGTAATCTAGGTGAATGCTCTGGACTAGTAATCCAGGTGAATGCTCCTGGACCAGTAATCCAGGTGAATGCTCCTGGTCTAGCAATCCATCTGAATGCTCCTGGACTCGTAATCCAGGCTAATGCTCTGGACAAGTTATCTAGGTAAATGCTCCTGGACTAGTGATCCAGGCTAATGCTCTGGACTAGTAATCCAGGTTAACGCCCCTGGACTAGTAATCCAGGCTAATGCTCCTGGACTAGTAATCCAGGCAAATGCTTGGGACTAGTAATCCAGGCTAATGCTCTGGACTAGTTATCTAGGTGAATGCGCCTGGACAAGTAATCCAGGCTAATGCTCCTGGACTAGTAATCCAGGTGAATGCTCCTGGACTAGTAATCCAGGCTAATGCTCCAGGACTAGTAATCCAGGTTAACGCCCCTTGACTAGTAATCCAGGCTAATGCTCCTGGACTAGTAATCCAGGCAAATGCTCGGGACTAGTAATCCAGGCTAATGCTCTGGACTAGTTATCTAGGTGAATGCTCCTGGACTAGTAATCCAGGCTAATGCTCTGGACTAGTTATCTAGATGAATGCTCCTGGGCTAGTAATCCAGGTGAATGCTCCTGGACTAGTAATCCAGGTGAATGCTCCTTGATAACTAATCCAGGTGAATGCTCTGGACTAGTAATCCAGGTGAATGCTCTTCGACTAGTAATCCAGGTGAATGCTCCTGGACAAGTTATCCAGGCTAATGCTCTGGACTAGTAATCCAGGTGAATGCGCTGGACTTGTAATCCAGTTTAATGCCCCTGGACTAGTAATCCAGGCTAATGCTCCTGGACTTGTAATCCAGGCAAATGCTCTGGACTAGTAATCCAGGCTAATGCTCTGGACTAGTTATCTAGGTGAATGCTCCTGGACTAGTAATCCAGGTTAATGCTCCTGGACTAGTAATCCAGTCTAATGCTCTGAACTAGTTATCCAGGTGAATGCTCCTGGACTAGTAATCCAGGTGACTGCTCCTGGACTAGTTTCCTAGGTGAATGCTCCTGACTAGTAATCCAGGTGAATGCTCCTGGACTAGTAATCCAGGTGAATGCTCCTGGACTAGTAATCCAGGCTAATGCTCCAGGACGAGAAATCCAGTCTAATGCTCCTGACTAGTAATCCAGGCGAATACTCTAGACTAGTAATCCATGTTCCTGGACTAGAAATCCAGGCGAATACTCTGGACTAGTAATCCAGGCGAGTACTCTGGACTAGTAATCCAGGCTAATGCTCCTGGACTAGTAATCCAGGCTAATGCTCCTGGCCTAGTAATCCAGGCTATTGCTTCTGGACTAGTAATCTAGGTGAATGCTCTGGACTAGTAATCCAGGCTAATGCTCCTGGCTGGCCTAGTTATCCAGGCTATTGCTTCTGGACGAGTAATCTAGGTGAATGCTCTGGACTAGTAATCCAGGGGAAGGCTCCTGGACCAGTAATCCAGGTGAATGCTCCTGGTTTAGTAATCCAGGTGAAAGCTCCTGGACTAGTAATCCAGGCTAATGCTCTGGACTAGTTATCCAGGTGAATGCTCCTGGACTACTAATCCAGGCTAATGCTCTGGACTAGTAATCCAGGTTAACGCCCCTGGACTAGTAATCCAGGCTAATGCTCCTGGACTAGTAATCCAGGCAAATGCTCTGGACTAGTAATCCAGGCTAATGCTCCTGGCCTAGTAATCCAGGCTATTGCTTCTGGACTAGTAATCAAGGTGAATGCTCTGGACTAGTAATCCAGGCTAATGCTCCTGGCCTAGTTATCCAGGCTATTGCTTCTGGACGAGTAATCTAGGTGAATGCTCTGGACTAGTAATCCAGGTGAATGCTCCTGGACCAGTAATCCAGGTGAATGCTCCTGGTCTAGTAATCCATCTGAATGCTCCTCGACTAGTAATCCAGGCTAATGCTCGGGACAAGTTATCTAGGTAAATGCTCCTGGACTAGTGATCCAGGCTAATGCTCTGGACTAGTAATCCAGGTTAACGCCCCTGGACTAGTAATCCAGGCTAATGCTCCTGGACTAGTAATCCAGGCAAATGCTCGGGACTAGTAATCCAGGCTAATGCTCTGGACTAGTTATCTAGGTGAATGCGCCTGGACAAGTAATCAAGGCTAATGCTCCTGGACTAGTAATCCAGGTGAATGCTCCTGGACTAGTAATCCAGGCTAATGCTCCAGGACTAGTAATCCAGGTTAACGCCCCTGGACTAGTAATCCAGGCTAATGCTCCTGGACTAGTAATCCAGGCAAATGCTCGGGACTAGTAATCCAGGCTAATGCTCTGGACTAGTTATCTAGGTGAATGCGCCTGGACAAGTAATCCAGGCTAATGCTCCAGGACTAGTAATCCAGGCTAATGCGCCTGGACTAGTAATCCAGGCTAATGCTCTGGACTAGTTATCCAGTTGAATGCTCCTGGACTAGTAATCTAGACTCATTCTCCTGGATTTGTAATCCAGGCTAATGCTCTGGACTAGTAATCCAGGCTAATGCTCTGGACTAGTTATCTAGGTGAATACTCCTGGACTAGTAATCCAGGCTAATGCTCTGGGCTAGTTATCTAGATGAATGCTCCTGGGCTAGTAATCCAGGTGAATGCTCCTGGACTAGTAATCCAGGTGAATGCTCCTGGACTACTAATCCAGGTGAATGCTCTGGACTAGTAATCCAGGTGAATGCTCTTGGACTAGTAATCCAGGTGAATGCTCCTGGACCAGTTAGCCAGGCTAATGGTCCTGGAATAGTAATCCAGGTGAATGCTCTGGACTAGTAATCCAGGTGAATGCTCTGGATTTGTAATCCAGTTTAATGCCCCTGGACTAGTAATCCAAGCTAATGCTCCTGGACTAGTAATCCAGGCTAATCCTCTGGACTAGTTATCTAGGTGAATGCTCCTGGACTAGTAATCCAGGTTAATGCTCCTGGACTAGTAATCCATGCTAATGCTCTGCACTAGTTATCCAGGTGAATGCTCCTGGACTAGTAATCCAGGTGAATGCTCCTGGATTAGTTATCTAGGTGAATGCTCCTGGACTAGTAATCCAGGTGAATGCTCCTGGACTAGTAATCCAGGCTAATGCTCCAGGACGAGAAATCCAGGCTAATGCTCCTGATTAGTAATCCAGGCGAATACTCTAGACTAGTAATCCATGATCCTGGACTAGAAATCCAGGTGAATACTCTGGACTAGTAATCCAGGCTAATGCTCCTGGACTAGTAATCCAGGCTAATGCTCCTGGCCTAGTTATCCAGGCTATTGCTTCTGGACTAGTAATCTAGGCGAATGCTCTGGTCTAGTAATCCAGGCTAATGCTCCTGGACTAGTAATCCAGGTGAGTGCTCCTGGACTAGTAATCCAGGTGAATGCTCCTGGTCTAGTAATCCAGGTGAATGCTCCTGGACTAGTAATCCAGGCTAATGCTCTGGACTAGTTATCTAGGTGAACGCCCCTGGACTAGTAATCCAGGCTAATGCTCCTGGACTAGTAATCCAGGCAAATGCTCGGGACTAGTAATACAGGCTAATGCTCTGGACTAGTTATGTAGGTGAATGCGCCTGGACAAGTAATCCAGGCTAATGCTCCTGGACTAGTAATCCAGGTGAATGCTCTTGGACTAGTAATCCAGGTGAATGCTCCTGGACTAGTAATCCAGGCTAATGCTCCTGGACTAGTAATCCAGGTGAATGCTCTGGACTTGTAATCCAGTTTAATGTCCCTGGACTAGTAATCCAGGCTAATGCTCCTGCACTTGTAATCCAGGCAAACGTTCTGGACTAGTAATCCAGGCTAATGCTCTGGACTAGTTATCTAGGAGAATGCGCCTGGACTAGTAATCCAGGCTAATGCTCCTGGACTAGTAACCCAGGCTAATGCTCTGGACTAGTTATCCAGGTGAATGCTCCTGGACTAGTAATCCAGGTGAATGCTCCTGGACTAGTTATCTAGGTGAATGCTCCTGACTAGTAATCCAGGTGAATGCTCCTGGACTAGTAATCCAGGTGAATGCTCCTGGACTAGTAATCTAGACTCATTCTCCTGGATTTGTAATCCAGGCTAATGCTCTGGACTAGTAATCCAGGCTAATGCTCTGGACTAGTTATCTAGGTGAATGCTCCTGGACTAGTAATCCAGGCTAATGCTCTGGACTAGTTATCTAGGTGAATGCTCCTGGACTAGTAATCCAGGTGAATGCTCCTGGACTACTAATCCAGGTGAATGCTCTTGGACTAGTAATCCAGGTGAATGCTCCTGGACCAGTTACCCAGGCTCATGCTCCTCGACTAGTAATCCAGGTGAATGCTCTGGACTAGTAATCCAGGTAAATGCTCTGGACTTGTAATCCAGTTTAATGCCCCTGGACTAGTAATCCACGCTAATGCTCCTGGACTTGTAATCCAGGCAAATGCTCTGGACTAGTAATCCAGGCTAATGCTCTGGACTAGTTATCTAGGTGAATGCTCCTGGACTAGTAATCCAGGTTAATGCTCCTGGACTAGTAATCCAGGCTAATGCTCTGGACTAGTTGTCCAGGTGAATGCTCCTGGACTAGTAATCCAGGTGAATGCTCCTGGACTAGTTATCTAGGTGAATGCTCCTGACTAGTAATCCAGGTGAATGCTCCTGGACTAGTAATCCAGGTGAATGCTCCTGGACTAGTAATCCAGGCTAATGCTCCAGGACGAGAAATCCAGGCTAATGCTCCTGACTAGTAATCCAGGCGAATACTCTTGACTAGTAATCCATGCTCCTGGACTAGAAATCCAGGCAAATACTCTGGACTAGTAATCCAGGCTAATGCTCCTGGACTCGTAATCCAGGCTAATGCTCCTGGCCTAGTTATCCAGGCTATTGCTTCTGGACGAGTAATCTAGGTGAATGCTCTGGACTAGTAATCCAGGTGAATGCTCATTGACCAGTAATCCAGGTGAATGCTCCTGGTCTAGTAATCCATCTGAATGCTCCTGGACTAGTAATCCAGGCTAATGCTCGGGACAAGTTATCTAGGTAAATGCTCCTGGACTAGTGATCCAGGCTAATGCTCTGGACTAGTAATCCAGGTTAACGCCCCTGGACTAGTAATCCAGGCTAATGCTCCTGGACTAGTAATCCAGGCAAATGCTCGGGACTAGTAATCCAGGCTAATGCTCTGGACTAGTTATCTAGGTGAATGCGCCTGGAAAAGTAATCCAGGCTAATGCTCCTGGACTAGTAATCCAGGTGAATGCTCCTGGACTAGTAATCCAGGCTAATGCTCCAGGACTAGTAATCCAGGTTAACGCCCCTGGACTAGTAATCCAGGCTAATGCTCCTGGACTAGTAATCGAGGCAAATGCTCGGGACTAGTAATCCAGGCTAATGCTCTGGACTAGTTATCTAGGTGAATGCGCCTAGACAAGTAATCCAGGCTAATGCTCCAGGACTAGTAATCCAGGCTAATGCTCCTGGACTAGTAATCCAGGCTAATGCTCTGGACTAGTTATCCAGGTGAATGCTCCTGGACTAGTAATCTAGACTCATTCTCCTGGATTTGTAATCCAGGCTAATGCTCTGGACTAGTAATCCAGGCTAATGCTCTGGACTAGTTATCTAGGTGAATACTCCTGGACTAGTAATCCAGGCTAATGCTCTGGACTAGTTATCTAGATGAATGCTCCTGGACTAGCAATCCAGGTGAATGCTCCTGGACTACTAATCCAGGTGAATGCTCTGGACTAGTAATCCAGGTGAATGCTCTTGGACTAGTAATCCAGGTGAATGCTCCTGGACCAGTTATCCAGGCTAATGCTCCTGGACTAGTAATCCAGGTGAATGCTCTGGACTAGTAATCCAGGTGAATGCTCTGGACTTGTAATCCAGTTTAATGCCCCTGGACTAGTAATCCAAGCTAATGCTCCTGGACGTGTAATCCAGGCAAATGCTCTGGACTAGTAATCCAGGCTAATGCGCTGGACTAGTTATCTAGGTGAATGCTCCTGGACTAGTAATCCAGGTTAATGCTCCTGGACTAGTAATCCATGCTAATGCTCTGCACTAGTTATCCAGGTGAATGCTCCTGGACTAGTAATCCAGGTGAATGCTCCTGGATTAGTTATCTAGGTGAATGCTCCTGGACTAGTAATCCAGGTGAATGCTCCTGGACCAGTAATCCAGACTAATGCTCCAGGATGAGAAATCCAGGCTAATGCTCCTGATTAGTAATCCAGGCGAATACTCTAGACTAGTAATCCATGATCCTGGACTAGAAATCCAGGTGAATACTCTGGACTAGTAATCCAGGCTAATGCTCCTGGACTAGTAATCCAGGCTAATGCTCCTGGCCTAGTTATCCGGGCTATTGCTTCTGGACTAGTAATCTAGGCGAATGCTCCTGGTCTAGTAATGCAGGTGAATGCTCTTGGACTAGTAATCCAGGCTAATGCTCTGGACTAGTTATCTAGGTGAACGCCCCTGGACTAGTAATCCAGGCTAATGCTCCTGGACTAGTAATCCAAGCAAATGCTCGGGACTAGTAATACAGGCTAATGCTCTGGACTAGTTATATAGGTGAATGCGCCTGGACAAGTAATCCAGGCTAATGCTCCTGGACTAGTAATCCAGGTGAATGCTCTTGGACTAGTAATCCAGGTGAATGCTCCTGGACTAGTAATCCAGGCTAATGCTCCTGGACTAGTAATCCAGGTGAATGCTCTGGACTTGTAATCCAGTTTAATGTCCCTGGACTAGTAATCCAGGCTAATGCTCCTGCACTTGTAATCCAGGCAAAAGTTCTGGACTAGTAATCCAGGCTAATGCTCTGGACTAGTTATCTAGGTGAATGCTCCTGGACTAGTAATCCAGGTTAATGCTCCTGGACTAGTAATCCAGGCTAATGCTCTGGACTAGTTATCCAGGTGAATGCTCCTGGACTAGTAATCCAGGTGAATGCTCCTGGACTAGTTATCTAGGTGAATGCTCCTGACTAGTAATCCAGGTGAATGCTCCTGGACTAGTAATCCAGGTGAATGCTCCTGGACTAGTAATCCAGGCTAATGCTCCAGGACGAGAAATCCAGGCTAATGCTCCTGACTAGTAATCCAGGCGAATACTCTTGACTAGTAATCCATGCTCCTGGACTAGAAATCCAGGCAAATACTCTGGACTAGTAATCCAGGCTAATGCTCCTGGACTCGTAATCCAGGCTAATGCTCCTGGCCTAGTTATCCAGGCTATTGCTTCTGGACGAGTAATCTAGGTGAATGCTCTGGACTAGTAATCCAGGTGAATGCTCCTGGACCAGTAATCCAGGTGAATGCTCCTGGTCTAGTAATCAATCTGAATGCTCCTGGACTAGTAATCCAGGCTAATGCTCGGGACAAGTTATCTAGGTAAATGCTCCTGCACTAGTGATCCAGGCTAATGCTCTGGACTAGTAATCCAGGTTAACGCCCCTGGACTAGTAATCCAGGCTAATGCTCCTGGACTAGTAATCCAGGCAAATGCTCGGGACTAGTAATCCAGGCTAATGCTCTGGACTAGTTATCTAGGTGAATGCGCCTGGACAAGTAATCCAGGCTAATGCTCCTGGACTAGTAATCCAGGTGAATGCTCCTGGACTAGTAATCCAGGCTAATGCTCCAGGACTAGTAATCCAGGTTAACGCCCCTGGACTAGTAATCCAGGCTAATGCTCCTGGACTAGTAATCCAGGCAAATGCTCGGGACTAGTAATCCAGGCTAATGCTCTGGACTAGTTATCTAGGTGAATGCGCCTGGACAAGTAATCCAGGCTAATGCTCCAGGACTAGTAATCCAGGCTAATGCTCCTGGACTAGTAATCCAGGCTAATGCTCTGGACTAGTTATCCAGGTGAATGCTCCTGGACTAGTAATCTAGACTCATTCTCCTGGATTTGTAATCCAGGCTAATGCTCTGGACTAGTAATCCAGGCTAATGCTCTGGACTAGTTATCTAGGTGAATACTCCTGGACTAGTAATCCAGGCTAATGCTCTGGACTAGTTATCCAGATGAATGCTCCTGGACTAGTAATCCTGGTGAATGCTCCTGGACTACTAATCCAGGTGAATGCTCTGGACTAGTAATCCAGGTGAATGCTCTTGGACTAGTAATCCAGGTGAATGCTCGTGGACCTGTTATCCAGGCCAATGCTCCTGGACTAGTAATCCAGGTGAATGCTCTGGACTAGTAATCCAGGTGAATGCTCTGGACTTGTAATCCAGTTTAATGCCCCTGGACTAGTAATCCAAGCTAATGCTCCTGGACGTGTAATCCAGGCAAATGCTCTGGACCAGTAATCCAGGCTAATCCTCTGGACTAGTTATCTAGGTGAATGCTCCTGGACTAGTAATCCAGGTTAATGCTCCTGGACTAGTAATCCATGCTAATGCTCTGCACTAGTTATCCAGGTGAATGCTCCTGGACTAGTAATCCAGGTGAATGCTCCTGGACTAGTAATCCAGGTGAATGCTCCTGGATTAGTTATCTAGGTGAATGCTCCTGGACTAGTAATCCAGGTGAATGCTCCTGGACTAGTAATCCAGGCTAATGCTCCAGGATGAGAAATCCAGGCTAATGCTCCTGATTAGTAATCCAGGCGAATACTCTAGACTAGTAATCCATGATCCTGGACTAGAAATCCAGGTGAATACTCTGGACTAGTAATCCAGGCTAATGCTCCTGGACTAGTAATCCAGGCTAATGCTCCTGGCCTAGTTATCCGGGCTATTGCTTCTGGACTAGTAATCTAGGCGAATGCTCTGGTCTAGTAATCCAGGCTAATGCTCCTGGACTAGTAATCCAGGTGAGTGCTCCTGGACTAGTAATCCAGGTGAATGCTCCTGGTCTAGTAATCCAGGTGAATGCTCCTGGACTAGTAATCCAGGCTAATGCTCTGGACTAGTTATCTAGGTGAACGCCCCTGGACTAGTAATCCAGGCTAATGCTCCTGGACTAGTAATCCAGGCAAATGCTCGGGACTAGTAATACAGGCTAATGCTCTGGACTAGTTATATAGGTGAATGCGCCTGGACAAGTAATCCAGGCTAATGCTCCTGGACTAGTAATCCAGGTGAGTGCTCTTGGACTCGTAATCCAGGTGAATGCTCCTGGACTAGTAATCCAGGCTAATGCTCCTGGACTAGTAATCCAGGTGAATGCTCTGGACTTGTAATCCAGTTTAATGTCCCTGGACTAGTAATCCAGGCTAATGCTCCTGCACTTGTAATCCAGGCAAAAGTTCTGGACTAGTAATCCAGGCTAATGCTCTGGACTAGTTATCTAGGAGAATGCGCCTGGACTAGTAATCCAGGCTAATGCTCCTGGACTAGTAACCCAGGCTAATGCTCTGGACTAGTTATCCAGGTGAATGCTCCTGGACTAGTAATCCAGATGAATGCTCCTGGACTAGTTATCTAGGTGAATGCTCCTGACTAGTAATCCAGGTGAATGCTCCTGGACTAGTAATCCAGGTGAATGCTCCTGGATTAGTAATCTAGACTCATTCTCCTGGACTAGTAATCCAGGCTAATGCTCCTGGACTAGTAATCCAGGCTAATGCTCTGGACTAGTTATCTAGGTGAATGCTCCTGGGCTAGTAATCCAGGTGAATGCTCCTGGACTAGTAATCCAGGTGAATGCTCCTGGACTACTAATCCAGGTGAATGCTCTGGACTAGTAATCCAGGTGAATGCTCTTGGACTAGTAATCCAGGTGAATGCTCCTGGACCAGTTACCAAGGCTCATGCTCCTGGACTAGTAATCCAGGTGAATGCTCTGGACTAGTAATCCAGGTGAATGCTCTGGACTTGTAGTCCAGTTTAATGCCCCTGGACTAGTAATCCACGCTAATGCTCCTGGACTTGTAATCCAGGCAAATGCTCTGGACTGGTAATCCAGGCTAATGCTCTGGACTAGTTATCTAGGTGAATGCTCCTGGACTAGTAATCCAGGTTTATGCTCCTGGACTAGTAATCCAGGCTAATGCTCTGGACTAGTTATCCAGGTGAATGCTCCTGGACTAGTAATACAGGTGAATGCTCCTGGACTAGTTATCTAGGTGAATGCTCCTGACTAGTAATCCAGGTGAATGCTCCTGGACTAGTAATCCAGGCTAATGCTCCAGGACGAGAAATCCAGGCTAATGCTCCTGACTAGTAATCCAGGCGAATACTCTTGACTAGTAATCCATGCTCCTGGACTAGAAATCCAGGCGAATACTCTGGACTAGTAATCCAGGCTAATGCTCCTGGACTCGTAATCCAGGCTAATGCTCCTGGCCTAGTTATACAGGCTATTGCTTCTGGACTAGTAATCTAGGCGAATGCTCTGGTCTAGTAATCCAGGCTAATGCTCCTGGACTAGTAATCCAGGTGAGTGCTCCTGGACTAGTAATCCAGGTGAATGCTCCTGGTCTAGTAATCCAGGTGAATGCTCCTGGACTAGTAATCCAGGCTAATGCTCTGGACTAGTTATCTAGGTGAATGCTCCTGGACTAGTAATCCAGGCTAAACTCTGGACTAGTCATCCAGGTTAACACCCCTGGACTAGTAATCCAGGCTAATGCTCCTGGACTCGTAATCCAGGCAAATGCTCGGGACTAGTAATCCAGGCTAATGCTCTGGACTAGTTATCTAGGTGAATGCTCCTGGACAAGTAATCCAGGCTAATGCTCCTGGACTAGTAATCCAGGTGATTGCTCCTGGACTAGTAATCCAGGTGAATGCTCTGGACTAGTAATCCAGGTGAATGCTCTTGGACAAGTAATCCTGGTGAATGCTCCTGGACTAGTAATCCAGGCTAATGCTCCAGGACTAGTAATCCAGGTGAACGCTCTGGACTTGTAATCCAGTTTAATGTCCCTGGACTAGTAATCCAGGCTAATGCTCCTGCACTTGTAATCCAGGCGAACATTCTGGACTAGTAATCCAGGCTAATGCTCTGGAGTAGTTATCTAGGTGAATGCTCCTGGACTAGTAATCCAGGCTAATGGTCCTGGACTAGTAATCCAGGCTAATGCTCTGGACTAGTTATCCAGGCGAACGTTCTGGACTAGTAATCCAGGCTAATGCTCTGGACTAGTTATCTATGTGCATGCTCCTGACTAGTAATCCAAGTGAATGCTCTTGGACTAGTAATCCAGGTTAATGCTCCTGGACTAGTAATCTAGACTGATTCACCTGGACTTGTAATCCAGGCTAATGCCATGGACTAGTAATCCGGGCTAATGCTCTGGACAAGTTATCTAGGGGAATGCTCCTGGACTAGTAATCCAGGATAATGCTCTGGACTAGTTATCTAGGTGAATGCTCCTGGACTAGTAATCCAAGCTAATGCTCCTGGACTAGTAATCCAGGTGAATGCTCCTGGACTAGTTATCCAGGCTAATGCTCCTGGACTAGTAATCCAGGTGAATGCTCTGGACTAGTAATCCAGGTGAATGCTCTGGACTTGTAATCCAGTTTAATGCCCCTGGACAAGTAATCTAGGCTAATGCTCCTGGATCTGTAATCCAGGCAAATGCTCTGGACTAGTAATCCAGGCTAATGCTCCTGGACTAGTAATCCAGGCTAATGCTCTGGACTAGTTATCCAGGTGAATGCTCCTGGACTAGTAATCCAGGTGAATGCTCCTGGACTAGTTATCTAGGTGAATGCTCCTGACTAGTAATCCAGGTGAATGCTCCTGGACTAGTAATCCAGGTGAATGCTCCTGGACTAGTAATCTAGACTCATTCTCCTGGATTTGTAATCCAGGCTAATGCTCGGGACTAGTAATCCAGGTCTAATGCTCTGGACTAGTTATCTAGGTGAATGCTCCTGGACTAGTAATCCAGGCTAATGCTCTGGACTAGTTATCTAGGTGAATGCTCCTGGACTAGTAATCCAGGCTAAACTCTGGACTAGTCATCCAGGTTAACACCCCTGGACTAGTAATCCAGGCTAATGCTCCTGGACTCGTAATCCAGGCAAATGCTCGGGACTAGTAATCCAGGCTAATGCTCTGGACTAGTTATCTAGGTGAATGCTCCTGGACAAGTAATCCAGGCTAATGCTCCTGGACTAGTAATCCAGGTGATTGCTCCTGGACTAGTAATCCAGGTGAATGCTCTGGACTAGTAATCCAGGTGAATGCTCTTGGACAAGTAATCCTGGTGAATGCTCCTGGACTAGTAATCCAGGCTAATGCTCCAGGACTAGTAATCCAGGTGAACGCTCTGGACTTGTAATCCAGTTTAATGTCCCTGGACTAGTAATCCAGGCTAATGCTCCTGCACTTGTAATCCAGGCGAACATTCTGGACTAGTAATCCAGGCTAATGCTCTGGAGTAGTTATCTAGGTGAATGCTCCTGGACTAGTAATCCAGGCTAATGGTCCTGGACTAGTAATCCAGGCTAATGCTCTGGACTAGTTATCCAGGCGAACGTTCTGGACTAGTAATCCAGGCTAATGCTCTGGACTAGTTATCTATGTGCATGCTCCTGACTAGTAATCCAGGTGAATGCTCTTGGACTAGTAATCCAGGTTAATGCTCCTGGACTAGTAATCTAGACTGATTCACCTGGACTTGTAATCCAGGCTAATGCCATGGACTAGTAATCCGGGCTAATGCTCTGGACAAGTTATCTAGGGGAATGCTCCTGGACTAGTAATCCAGGATAATGCTCTGGACTAGTTATCTAGGTGAATGCTCCTGGACTAGTAATCCAAGCTAATGCTCCTGGACTAGTAATCCAGGTGAATGCTCCTGGACTAGTTATCCAGGCTAATGCTCCTGGACTAGTAATCCAGGTGAATGCTCTGGACTAGTAATCCAGGTGAATGCTCTGGACTTGTAATCCAGTTTAATGCCCCTGGACAAGTAATCTAGGCTAATGCTCCTGGATCTGTAATCCAGGCAAATGCTCTGGACTAGTAATCCAGGCTAATGCTCCTGGACTAGTAATCCAGGCTAATGCTCTGGACTAGTTATCCAGGTGAATGCTCCTGGACTAGTAATCCAGGTGAATGCTCCTGGACTAGTTATCTAGGTGAATGCTCCTGACTAGTAATCCAGGTGAATGCTCCTGGACTAGTAATCCAGGTGAATGCTCCTGGACTAGTAATCTAGACTCATTCTCCTGGATTTGTAATCCAGGCTAATGCTCGGGACTAGTAATCCAGGTCTAATGCTCTGGACTAGTTATCTAGGTGAATGCTCCTGGACTAGTAATCCAGGCTAATGCTCTGGACGAGTTATCTAGTTGAATGCTCCTGGGCTAGTAATCCAGGCTAATGCTCCTGGAATGGTAATCCAGGTGAATGCTCCTGGACTAGTAATCCAGGTGAATGCTCCTGGATAACTAATCCAGGTGAATGCTCTGGACTAGGAATCCAGGTGAATGCTCTTGGACTAGTAATCCAGGTGAATGCTCCTGGACTAGTTATCCAGGCTAATGCTCCTGGTCTAGTAATCCAGATGAATGCTCTGGACTAGTAATCCAGGTGAATGCGCTGGACTTGTAATCCAGTTTAATGCCCCTGGACTAGTAATCCAGGCTAATGCTCCTGGACTTGCAATCCAGGCAAATGCTCTGGACTAGTAATCCAGGCTAATGCTCTGGACTAGTTATCTAGGTGAATGCTCCTGGACTAGTAATCCAGGTTAATGCTCCTGGACTAGTAATCCAGGTGAATGCTCCTGGACTAGTTTCCTAGGTGAATGCTCCTGACTAGTAATCCAGGTTAATGCTCCTGGACTAGTAATCCAGGTGAATGCTCCTGGACTAGTAATCCAGGCTAATGCTCCAGGACGAGAAATCCAGTCTAATGCTCCTGACTAGTAATCCAGGCGAATACTGTAGACTAGTAATCCATGTTCCTGGACTAGAAATCCAGGCGAATACTCTGGACTAGTAATCCAGGCGAGTACTCTGGACTAGTAATCCAGGCTAATGCTCCTGGACTAGTAATCCAGGCTAATGCTCCTGGCCTAGTAATCCAGGCTATTGCTTCTGGACTAGTAACCTAGGTGAATGCTCTGGACTAGTAATCCAGGCTAATGCTCCTGGCTGGCCTAGTTATCCAGGCTATTGCTTCTGGACGAGTAATCTAGGTGAATGCTCTGGACTAGTAATCCAGGTGAATGCTCCTGGACCAGTAATCCAGGTGAATGCTCCTGGTCTAGTAATCCAGGTGAAAGCTCCTGGACTAGTAATCCAGGATAATGCTCTGGACTAGTTATCCAGGTGAATGCTCCTGGACTAGTAATCCAGGCTAATGCTCTGGACTAGTAATCCAGGCTAATGCTCCTGGACTAGTAATCCAGGCTATTGCTTCTGGACTAGTAATCTAGGTGAATGCTCTGGACTAGTAATCCAGGCTAATGCTCCTGGCCTAGTTATCCAGGCTATTGCTTCTGGACGAGTAATCTAGGTGAATGCTCTGGACTAGTAATCCAGGTGAATGCTCCTGGACCAGTAATCCAGGTGAATGCTCCAGGTCTAGTAATCCATCTGAATGCTCCTGGACTAGTAATCCAGGCTAATGCTCTGGACAAGTTATCTAGGTAAATGCTCCTGGACTAGTGATCCAGGCTAATGCTCTGGACTAGTAATCCACGTTAACGCCCCTGGACTAGTAATCCAGGCTAATGCTCCTGGACTAGTAATCCAGGCAAATGCTTGGGACTAGTAATCCAGGCTAATGCTCTGGACTAGTTATCTAGGTGAATGCGCCTGGACAAGTAATCCAGGCTAATGCTCCTGGACTAGTAATCCAGGTGAATGCTCCTGGACTAGTAATCCAGGCTAATGCTCCAGGACTAGTAATCCAGGTTAACGCCCCTTGACTAGTAATCCAGGCTAATGCTCCTGGACTAGTAATCCAGGCAAATGCTCGGGACTAGTAATCCAGGCTAATGCTCTGGACTAGTTATCCAGGTGAATGCTCCTGGACTAGTAATCTAGACTCATTCTCCTGGATTTGTAATCCAGGCTAATGCTCTGGACTAGTAATCCAGGCTAATGCTCTGGACTAGTTATCTAGGTGAATGCTCCTGGACTAGTAATCCAGGCTAATGCTCTGGACTAGTTATCTAGATGAATGCTCCTGGGCTAGTAATCCAGGTGAATGCTCCTGGACTAGTAATCCAGGTGAATGCTCCTGTACTAGTAATCCAGGTGAATGCTCCTGGATAACTAATCCAGGTGAATGCTCTGGACTAGTAATCCAGGTGAATGCTCTTGGACTAGTAATCCAGGTGAATGCTCCTGGACAAGTTATCCAGGCTAATGCTCCTGGACTAGTAATCCAGGTGAATGCTCTGGACTAGTAATACAGGTGAATGCGCTGGACTTGTAATTCAGTTTAATGCCCCTGGACTAGTAATCCAGGCTAATGCTCCTGGACTTGTAATCCAGGCAAATGCTCTGGACTAGTAATCCAGGCTAATGCTCTGGACTAGTTATCTAGGTGAATGCTCCTGGACTAGTAATCCAGGTTAATGCTCCTGGACTAGTAATCCAGTCTAATGCTCTGGACTAGTTATCCAGGTGAATGCTCCTGGACTAGTAATCCAGGTGAATGCTCCTGGACTAGTTTCCTAGGTGAATGCTCCTGACTAGTAATCCAGGTGAATGCTCCTGGACTGGTAATCCAGGTGAATGCTCCTGGACTAGTAATCCAGGTGAATGCTCCTGGACTAGTAATCCAGGCTAATGCTCCAGGACGAGAAATCCAGTCTAATGCTCCTGACTAGTAATCCAGGCGAATACTCTAGACTAGTAATCCATGTTCCTGGACTAGAAATCCAGGCGAATACTCTGGACTAGTAATCCAGGCGAGTACTCTGGACTAGTAATCCAGGCTAATGCTCCTGGACTAGTAATCCAGGCTAATGCTCCTGGCCTAGTAATCCAGGCTATTGCTTCTGGACTAGTAATCTAGGTGAATGCTCTGGACTAGTAATCCAGGCTAATGCTCCTGGCTGGCCTAGTTATCCAGGCTATTGCTTCTGGACGAGTAATCTAGGTGAATGCTCCTGGTCTAGTAATCCAGGTGAAAGCTCCTGGACTAGTAATCCAGGCTAATGCTCTGGACTAGTTATCCAGGTGAATGCTCCTGGACTAGTAATCCAGGCTAATGCTCTGGACTAGTAATCCAGGTTAACGCCCCTGGACTAGTAATCCAGGCTAATGCTCCTGGACTAGTAATCCAGGCAAATGCTCTGGACTAGTAATCCAGGCTAATGCTCCTGGCCTAGTAATCCAGGCTATTGCTTCTGGACTAGTAATCAAGGTGAATGCTCTGGACTAGTAATCCAGGCTAATGCTCCTGGCCTAGTTATCCAGGCTATTGCTTCTGGACGAGTAATCTAGGTGAATGCTCTGGACTAGTAATCCAGGTGAATGCTCCTGGACCAGTAATCCAGGTGAATGCTCCTGGTCTAGTAATCCATCTGAATGCTCCTGGACTAGTAATCCAGGCTAATGCTCGGGACAAGTTATCTAGGTAAATGCTCCTGGACTAGTGATCCAGGCTAATGCTCTGGACTAGTAATCCAGGTTAACGCCCCTGGACTAGTAATCCAGGCTAATGCTCCTGGACTAGTAATCCAGGCAAATGCTCGGGACTAGTAATCCAGGCTAATGCTCTGGACTAGTTATCTAGGTGAATGCGCCTGGACAAGTAATCAAGGCTAATGCTCCTGGACTAGTAATCCAGGTGAATGCTCCTGGACTAGTAATCCAGGCTAATGCTCCAGGACTAGTAATCCAGGTTAACGCCCCTGGACTAGTAATCCAGGCTAATGCTCCTGGACTAGTAATCCAGGCAAATGCTCGGGACTAGTAATCCAGGCTAATGCTCTGGACTAGTTATCTACGTGAATGCGCCTGGACAAGTAATCCAGGCTAATGCTCCAGGACTAGTAATCCAGGCTAATGCGCCTGGACTAGTAATCCAGGCTAATGCTCTGGACTAGTTATCCAGTTGAATGCTCCTGGACTAGTAATCTAGACTCATTCTCCTGGATTTGTAATCCAGGCTAATGCTCTGGACTAGTAATCCAGGCTAATGCTCTGGACTAGTTATCTAGGTGAATACTCCTGGACTAGTAATCCAGGCTAATGCTCTGGGCTAGTTATCTAGATGAATGCTCCTGGGCTAGTAATCCAGGTGAATGCTCCTGGACTAGTAATCCAGGTGAATGCTCCTGGACTACTAATCCAGGTGAATGCTCTGGACTAGTAATCCAGGTGAATGCTCTTGGACTAGTAATCCAGGTGAATGCTCCTGGACCAGTTATCCAGGCTAATGCTCCTGGACTAGTAATCCAGGTGAATGCTCTGGACTAGTAATCCAGGTGAATGCTCTGGACTTGTAATCCAGTTTAATGCCCCTGGACTAGTAATCCAAGCTAATGCTCCTGGACTAGTAATCCAGGCTAATCCTCTGGACTAGTTATCTAGGTGAATGCTCCTGGATTGGTAATCCAGGTTAATGCTCCTGGACTAGTAATCCATGCTAATGCTCTGCACTAGTTATCCAGGTGAATGCTCCTGGACTAGTAATCCAGGTGAATGCTCCTGGATTAGTTATCTAGGTGAATGCTCCTGGACTAGTAATCCAGGTGAATGCTCCTGGACTAGTAATCCAGGCTAATGCTCCAGGACGAGAAATCCAGGCTAATGCTCCTGATTAGTAATCCAGGCGAATACTCTAGACTAGTAATCCATGATCCTGGACTAGAAATCCAGGTGAATACTCTGGACTAGTAATCCAGGCTAATGCTCCTGGACTAGTAATCCAGGCTAATGCTCCTGGCCTAGTTATCCAGGCTATTGCTTCTGGACTAGTAATCTAGGCGAATGCTCTGGTCTAGTAATCCAGGCTAATGCTCCTGGACTAGTAATCCAGGTGAGTGCTCCTGGACTAGTAATCCAGGTGAATGCTCCTGGTCTAGTAATCCAGGTGAATGCTCCTGGACTAGTAATCCAGGCTAATGCTCTGGACTAGTTATCTAGGTGAACGCCCCTGGACTAGTAATCCAGGCTAATGCTCCTGGACTAGTAATCCAGGCAAATGCTCGGGACTAGTAATACAGGCTAATGCTCTGGACTAGTTATGTAGGTGAATGCGCCTGGACAAGTAATCCAGGCTAATGCTCCTGGACTAGTAATCCAGGTGAATGCTCTTGGACTAGTAATCCAGGTGAATGCTCCTGGACTAGTAATCCAGGCTAATGCTCCTGGACTAGTAATCCAGGTGAATGCTCTGGACTTGTAATCCAGTTTAATGTCCCTGGACTAGTAATCCAGGCTAATGCTCCTGCACTTGTAATCCAGGCAAAAGTTCTGGACTAGTAATCCAGGCTAATGCTCTGGACTAGTTATCTAGGAGAATGCGCCTGGACTAGTAATCCAGGCTAATGCTCCTGGACTAGTAACCCAGGCTAATGCTCTGGACTAGTTATCGAGGTGAATGCTCCTGGACTAGTAATCCAGGTGAATGCTCCTGGACTAGTTATCTACGTGAATGCTCCTGACTAGTAATCCAGGTGAATGCTCCTGGACTAGTAATCCAGGTGAATGCTCCTGGACTAGTAATCTAGACTCATTCTCCTGGATTTGTAATCCAGGCTAATGCTCTGGACTAGTAATCCAGGCTAATGCTCTGGACTAGTTATCTAGGTGAATGCTCCTGGACTAGTAATCCAGGCTAATGCTCTGGACTAGTTATCTAGGTGAATGCTCCTGGACTAGTAATCCAGGTGAATGCTCCTGGACTACTAATCCAGGTGAATGCTCTGGACTAGTAATCCAGGTGAATGCTCTTGGACTAGTAATCCAGGTGAATGCTCCTGGACCAGTTACCCAGGCTCATGCTCCTGGACTAGTAATCCAGGTGAATGCTCTGGACTAGTAATCCAGGTAAATGCTCTGGACTTGTAATCCAGTTTAATGTCCCTGGACTAGTAATCCAGGTTAATGCTCCTGCACTTGTAATCCAGGCAAATGCTCTGGACTAGTAATCCACGCTAATGCTCCTGGACTTGTAATCCAGGCAAATGCTCTGGACTAGTAATCCAGGCTAATGCTCTGGACTAGTTATCTAGGTGAATGCTCCTGGACTAGTAATCCAGGTGAATGCTCCTGGACTAGTAATCCAGGTGAATGCTCCTGGACTAGTAATCCAGGTGAATGCTCCTGGACTAGTAATCCAGGCTAATGCTCTGGACTAGTTATCTAGGTGAATGCTCCTGGACTAGTAATCCAGGTGAATGCTCCTGGACTAGTA
The DNA here is from genome assembly GCF_047496885.1 of Scyliorhinus torazame. Taxonomy (NCBI): domain Eukaryota; kingdom Metazoa; phylum Chordata; class Chondrichthyes; order Carcharhiniformes; family Scyliorhinidae; genus Scyliorhinus; species Scyliorhinus torazame. Next base: position 16,390,063 of record NC_092712.1, on the reverse strand, counting down.
ATCCAGGTGAATGCTCCTGGACTAGTAATCCAGGTGAATGCTCCTGGACTAGTAATCCAGGCTAATGCTCTGGACTAGTTATCTAGGTGAATGCTCCTGGACTAGTAATCCAGGTGAATGCTCCTGGACTAGTAATCCAGGCTAATGCTCTGGACTAGTTATCTAGGTGAATGCTCCTGGACTACTAATCCAGGTGAATGCTCTGGACTAGTAATCCAGGTGAATGCTCTTGGACTAGTAATCCAGGTGAATGCTCCTGGACCAGTTACCCAGGCTCATGCTCCTGGACTAGTAATCCAGGTGAATGCTCTGGACTAGTAATCCAGGTAAATGCTCTGGACTTGTAATCCAGTTTAATGCCCCTGGACTAGTAATCCACGCTAATGCTCCTGGACTTGCAATCCAGGCAAATGCTCCTGGACTTGTAATCCAGGCAAATGCTCTGGACTAGTAATCCAGGCTAATGCTCTGGACTAGTTATCTAGGTGAATGCTCCTGGACTAGTAATCCAGGTTAATGCTCCTGGACTTGTAATCCAGGCAAATGCTCTGGACTAGTAATCCAGGCTAATGCTCCTGGACTTGTAATCCAGGCAAATGCTCTGGACTAGTAATCCAGGCTAATGCTCTGGACTAGTTATCTAGGTGAATGCTCCTGGACTAGTAATCCAGGTTAATGCTCCTGGACTAGTAATCCAGGCTAATGCTCTGGACTAGTTATCCAGGTGAATGCTCCTGGACTAGTAATCCAGGTGAATGCTCTTGGACTAGTTATCTAGGTGAATGCTCCTGACTAGTAATCCAGGTGAACGCTCCTGGACTAGTAATCCAGGTGAATGCTCCTGGACTAGTAATCCAGGCTAATGCTCCAGGATGAGAAATCCAGGCTAATGCTCCTGACTAGTAATCCAGGCGAATACTCTTGACTAGTAATCCATGCTCCTGGACTAGAAATCCAGGCAAATACTCTGGACTAGTAATCCAGGCTAATGCTCCTGGACTCGTAATCCAGGCTAATGCTCCTGGCCTAGTTATCCAGGCTATTGCTTCTGGACGAGTAATCTAGGTGAATGCTCTGGACTAGTAATCCAGGTGAATGCTCCTGGACCAGTAATCCAGGTGAATGCTCCTGGTCTAGTAATCCATCTGAATGCTCCTGGACTAGTAATCCAGGCTAATGCTCGGGACAAGTTATCTAGGTAAATGCTCCTGGACTAGTGATCCAGGCTAATGCTCTGGACTAGTAATCCAGGTTAACGCCCCTGGACTAGTAATCCAGGCTAATGCTCCTGGACTAGTAATCCAGGCAAATGCTCGGGACTAGTAATCCAGGCTAATGCTCTGGACTAGTTATCTAGGTGAATGCGCCTGGACAAGTAATCCAGGCTAATGCTCCTGGACTAGTAATCCAGGTGAATGCTCCTGGACTAGTAATCCAGGCTAATGCTCCAGGACTAGTAATCCAGGCTAAAGCTCCTGGACTAGTAATCCAGGCTAATGCTCTGGACTAGTTATCCAGGTGAATGCTCCTGGACTAGTAATCTAGACTCATTCTCCTGGATTTGTAATCCAGGCTAATGCTCTGGACTAGTTATCTAGGTGAATACTCCTGGACTAGTAATCCAGGCTAATGCTCTGGACTCGTTTTCTAGATGAATGCTCCTGGACTAGTAATCCAGGTGAATGCTCCTGGACTACTAATCCAGGTGAATGCTCTGGACTTGTAATCCAGTTTAATGCCCCTGGACTAGTAATCCAAGCTAATGCTCCTGGACTAGTAATCCAGGCTAATCCTCTGGACTAGTTATCTAGGTGAATGCTCCTGGATTGGTAATCCAGGTTAATGCTCCTGGACTAGTAATCCATGCTAATGCTCTGCACTAGTTATCCAGGTGAATGCTCCTGGACTAGTAATCCAGGTGAATGCTCCTGGATTAGTTATCTAGGTGAATGCTCCTGGACTAGTAATCCAGGTGAATGCTCCTGGACTAGTAATCCAGGCTAATGCTCCAGGACGAGAAATCCAGGCTAATGCTCCTGATTAGTAATCCAGGCGAATACTCTAGACTAGTAATCCATGATCCTGGACTAGAAATCCAGGTGAATACTCTGGACTAGTAATCCAGGCTAATGCTCCTGGACTAGTAATCCAGGCTAATGCTCCTGGCCTAGTTATCCAGGCTATTGCTTCTGGACTAGTAATCTAGGCGAATGCTCTGGTCTAGTAATCCAGGCTAATGCTCCTGGACTAGTAATCCAGGTGAGTGCTCCTGGACTAGTAATCCAGGTGAATGCTCCTGGTCTAGTAATCCAGGTGAATGCTCCTGGACTAGTAATCCAGGCTAATGCTCTGGACTAGTTATCTAGGTGAACGCCCCTGGACTAGTAATCCAGGCTAATGCTCCTGGACTAGTAATCCAGGCAAATGCTCGGGACTAGTAATACAGGCTAATGCTCTGGACTAGTTATGTAGGTGAATGCGCCTGGACAAGTAATCCAGGCTAATGCTCCTGGACTAGTAATCCAGGTGAATGCTCTTGGACTAGTAATCCAGGTGAATGCTCCTGGACTAGTAATCCAGGCTAATGCTCCTGGACTAGTAATCCAGGTGAATGCTCTGGACTTGTAATCCAGTTTAATGTCCCTGGACTAGTAATCCAGGCTAATGCTCCTGCACTTGTAATCCAGGCAAAAGTTCTGGACTAGTAATCCAGGCTAATGCTCTGGACTAGTTATCTAGGAGAATGCGCCTGGACTAGTAATCCAGGCTAATGCTCCTGGACTAGTAACCCAGGCTAATGCTCTGGACTAGTTATCGAGGTGAATGCTCCTGGACTAGTAATCCAGGTGAATGCTCCTGGACTAGTTATCTACGTGAATGCTCCTGACTAGTAATCCAGGTGAATGCTCCTGGACTAGTAATCCAGGTGAATGCTCCTGGACTAGTAATCTAGACTCATTCTCCTGGATTTGTAATCCAGGCTAATGCTCTGGACTAGTAATCCAGGCTAATGCTCTGGACTAGTTATCTAGGTGAATGCTCCTGGACTAGTAATCCAGGCTAATGCTCTGGACTAGTTATCTAGGTGAATGCTCCTGGACTAGTAATCCAGGTGAATGCTCCTGGACTACTAATCCAGGTGAATGCTCTGGACTAGTAATCCAGGTGAATGCTCTTGGACTAGTAATCCAGGTGAATGCTCCTGGACCAGTTACCCAGGCTCATGCTCCTGGACTAGTAATCCAGGTGAATGCTCTGGACTAGTAATCCAGGTAAATGCTCTGGACTTGTAATCCAGTTTAATGTCCCTGGACTAGTAATCCAGGTTAATGCTCCTGCACTTGTAATCCAGGCAAATGCTCTGGACTAGTAATCCACGCTAATGCTCCTGGACTTGTAATCCAGGCAAATGCTCTGGACTAGTAATCCAGGCTAATGCTCTGGACTAGTTATCTAGGTGAATGCTCCTGGACTAGTAATCCAGGTGAATGCTCCTGGACTAGTAATCCAGGTGAATGCTCCTGGACTAGTAATCCAGGTGAATGCTCCTGGACTAGTAATCCAGGCTAATGCTCTGGACTAGTTATCTAGGTGAATGCTCCTGGACTAGTAATCCAGGTGAATGCTCCTGGACTACTAATCCAGGTGAATGCTCTGGACTAGTAATCCAGGTGAATGCTCTTGGACTAGTAATCCAGGTGAATGCTCCTGGACCAGTTACCCAGGCTCATGCTCCTGGACTAGTAATCCAGGTGAATGCTCTGGACTAGTAATCCAGGTAAATGCTCTGGACTTGTAATCCAGTTTAATGCCCCTGGACTAGTAATCCACGCTAATGCTCCTGGACTTGTAATCCAGGCAAATGCTCTGGACTAGTAATCCAGGCTAATGCTCTGGACTTGTAATCCAGGCAAATGCTCTGGACTAGTAATCCAGGCTAATGCTCCTGGACTTGTAATCCAGGCAAATGCTCTGGACTAGTAATCCAGGCTAATGCTCTGGACTAGTTATCTAGGTGAATGCTCCTGGACTAGTAATCCAGGTTAATGCTCCTGGACTAGTAATCCAGGCTAATGCTCTGGACTAGTTATCCAGGTGAATGCTCCTGGACTAGTAATCCAGGTGAATGCTCTTGGACTAGTTATCTAGGTGAATGCTCCTGACTAGTAATCCAGGTGAACGCTCCTGGACTAGTAATCCAGGTGAATGCTCCTGGACTAGTAATCCAGGCTAATGCTCCAGGATGAGAAATCCAGGCTAATGCTCCTGACTAGTAATCCAGGCGAATACTCTTGACTAGTAATCCATGCTCCTGGACTAGAAATCCAGGCAAATACTCTGGACTAGTAATCCAGGCTAATGCTCCTGGACTCGTAATCCAGGCTAATGCTCCTGGCCTAGTTATCCAGGCTATTGCTTCTGGACGAGTAATCTAGGTGAATGCTCTGGACTAGTAATCCAGGTGAATGCTCCTGGACCAGTAATCCAGGTGAATGCTCCTGGTCTAGTAATCCATCTGAATGCTCCTGGACTAGTAATCCAGGCTAATGCTCGGGACAAGTTATCTAGGTAAATGCTCCTGGACTAGTGATCCAGGCTAATGCTCTGGACTAGTAATCCAGGTTAACGCCCCTGGACTAGTAATCCAGGCTAATGCTCCTGGACTAGTAATCCAGGCAAATGCTCGGGACTAGTAATCCAGGCTAATGCTCTGGACTAGTTATCTAGGTGAATGCGCCTGGACAAGTAATCCAGGCTAATGCTCCTGGACTAGTAATCCAGGTGAATGCTCCTGGACTAGTAATCCAGGCTAATGCTCCAGGACTAGTAATCCAGGCTAAAGCTCCTGGACTAGTAATCCAGGCTAATGCTCTGGACTAGTTATCCAGGTGAATGCTCCTGGACTAGTAATCTAGACTCATTCTCCTGGATTTGTAATCCAGGCTAATGCTCTGGACTAGTTATCTAGGTGAATACTCCTGGACTAGTAATCCAGGCTAATGCTCTGGACTCGTTTTCTAGATGAATGCTCCTGGACTAGTAATCCAGGTGAATGCTCCTGGACTACTAATCCAGGTGAATGCTCTGGACTAGGAATCCAGGTGAATGCTCTTGGACTAGTAATCCAGGTGAATGCTCCTGGACCAGTTATCCAGGCTAATGCTCCTGGACTAGTAATCCAGGTGAATGCTCTGGACTAGTAATCCAGGTGAATGCTCTGGACTTGTAATCCAGTTTAATGCCCCTGGACTAGTAATCCAAGCTAATGCTCCTGGACGTGTAATCCAGGCAAATGCTCTGGACTAGTAATCCAGGCTAATGCGCTGGACTAGTTATCTAGGTGAATGCTCCTGGACTAGTAATCCAGGTTAATGCTCCTGGACTAGTAATCCATGCTAATGCTCTGCACTAGTTATCCAGGTGAATGCTCCTGGACTAGTAATCCAGGTGAATGCTCCTGGATTAGTTATCTAGGTGAATGCTCCTGGACTAGTAATCCAGGTGAATGCTCCTGGACTAGTAATCCAGGCTAATGCTCCAGGATGAGAAATCCAGGCTAATGCTCCTGATTAGTAATCCAGGCGAATACTCTAGACTAGTAATCCATGATCCTGGACTAGAAATCCAGGTGAATACTCTGGACTAGTAATCCAGGCTAATGCTCCTGGACTAGTAATCCAGGCTAATGCTCCTGGCCTAGTTATCCGGGCTATTGCTTCTGGACTAGTAATCTAGGCGAATGCTCTGGTCTAGTAATCCAGGCTAATGCTCCTGGACTAGTAATCCAGGTGAGTGCTCCTGGACTAGTAATCCAGGTGAATGCTCCTGGTCTAGTAATCCAGGTGAATGCTCCTGGACTAGTAATCCAGGCTAATGCTCTGGACTAGTTATCTAGGTGAACGCCCCTGGACTAGTAATCCAGGCTAATGCTCCTGGACTAGTAATCCAGGCAAATGCTCGGGACTAGTAATACAGGCTAATGCTCTGGACTAGTTATGTAGGTGAATGCGCCTGGACAAGTAATCCAGGCTAATGCTCCTGGACTAGTAATCCAGGTGAATGCTCTTGGACTAGTAATCCAGGTGAATGCTCCTGGACTAGTAATCCAGGCTAATGCTCCTGGACTAGTAATCCAGGTGAATGCTCTGGACTTGTAATCCAGTTTAATGTCTCTGGACTAGTAATCCAGGCTAATGCTCCTGCACTTGTAATCCAGGCAAAAGTTCTGGACTAGTAATCCAGGCTAATGCTCTGGACTAGTTATCTAGGTGAATGCTCCTGGACTAGTAATCCAGGTTAATGCTCCTGGACTAGTAATCCAGGCTAATGCTCTGGACTAGTTATCCAGGTGAATGCTCCTGGACTAGTAATCCAGGTGAATGCTCCTGGACTAGTTATCTAGGTGAATGCTCCTGACTAGTAATCCAGGTGAATGCTCCTGGACTAGTAATCCAGGTGAATGCTCCTGGACTAGTAATCCAGGCTAATGCTCCAGGACGAGAAATCCAGGCTAATGCTCCTGACTAGTAATCCAGGCGAATACTCTTGACTAGTAATCCATGCTCCTGGACTAGAAATCCAGGCAAATACTCTGGACTAGTAATCCAGGCTAATGCTCCTGGACTCGTAATCCAGGCTAATGCTCCTGGCCTAGTTATCCAGGCTATTGCTTCTGGACGAGTAATCTAGGTGAATGCTCTGGACTAGTAATCCAGGTGAATGCTCCTGGACCAGTAATCCAGGTGAATGCTCCTGGTCTAGTAATCCATCTGAATGCTCCTGGACTAGTAATCCAGGCTAATGCTCGGGACAAGTTATCTAGGTAAATGCTACTGCACTAGTGATCCAGGCTAATGCTCTGGACTAGTAATCCAGGTTAACGCCCCTGGACTAGTAATCCAGGCTAATGCTCCTGGACTAGTAATCCAGGCAAATGCTCGGGACTAGTAATCCAGGCTAATGCTCTGGACTAGTTATCTAGGTGAATGCGCCTGGACAAGTAATCCAGGCTAATGCTCCTGGACTAGTAATCCAGGTGAATGCTCCTGGACTAGTAATCCAGGCTAATGCTCCAGGACTAGTAATCCAGGTTAACGCCCCTGGACTAGTAATCCAGGCTAATGCTCCTGGACTAGTAATCCAGGCAAATGATCGGGACTAGTAATCCAGGCTAATGCTCTGGACTAGTTATCTAGGTGAATGCGCCTGGACAAGTAATCCAGGCTAATGCTCCAGGACTAGTAATCCAGGCTAATGCTCCTGGACTAGTAATCCAGGCTAATGCTCTGGACTAGTTATCCAGGTGAATGCTCCTGGACTAGTAATCTAGACTCATTCTGCTGGATTTGTAATCCAGGCTAATGCTCTGGACTAGTAATCCAGGCTAATGCACTGGACTAGTTATCTAGGTGAATACTCCTGGACTAGTAATCCAGGCTAATGCTCTGGACTAGTAATCTAGGCGAATGCTCTGGTCTAGTAATCCAGGCTAATGCTCCTGGACTAGTAATCCAGGTGAGTGCTCCTGGACTAGTAATCCAGGTGAATGCTCCTGGTCTAGTAATCCAGGTGAATGCTCCTGGACTAGTAATCCAGGCTAATGCTCTGGACTAGTTATCTAGGTGAACGCCCCTGGACTAGTAATCCAGGCTAATGCTCCTGGACTAGTAATCCAGGCAAATGCTCGGGACTAGTAATACAGGCTAATGCTCTGGACTAGTTATGTAGGTGAATGCGCCTGGACAAGTAATCCAGGCTAATGCTCCTGGACTAGTAATCCAGGTGAATGCTCTTGGACTAGTAATCCAGGTGAATGCTCCTGGACTAGTAATCCAGGCTAATGCTCCTGGACTAGTAATCCAGGTGAATGCTCTGGACTTGTAATCCAGTTTAATGTCCCTGGACTAGTAATCCAGGCTAATGCTCCTGCACTTGTAATCCAGGCAAAAGTTCTGGACTAGTAATCCAGGCTAATGCTCTGGACTAGTTATCTAGGAGAATGCGCCTGGACTAGTAATCCAGGCTAATGCTCCTGGACTAGTAACCCAGGCTAATGCTCTGGACTAGTTATCCAGGTGAATGCTCCTGGACTAGTAATCCAGGTGAATGCTCCTGGACTAGTTATCTAGGTGAATGCTCCTGACTAGTAATCCAGGTGAATGCTCCTGGACTAGTAATCCAGGTGAATGCTCCTGGACTAGTAATCTAGACTCATTCTCCTGGATTTGTAACCCAGGCTAATGCTCTGGACTAGTAATCCAGGCTAATGCTCTGGACTAGTTATCTCGGTGAATGCTCCTGGACTAGTAATCCAGGCTAATGCTCTGGACTAGTTATCTAGGTGAATGCTCCTGGACTAGTAATCCAGGTGAATGCTCCTGGACTACTAATCCAGGTGAATGCTCTGGACTAGTAATCCAGGTGAATGCTCTTGGACTAGTAATCCAGGTGAATGCTCCTGGACCAGTTACCCAGGCTCATGCTCCTGGACTAGTAATCCAGGTGAATGCTCTGGACTAGTAATCCAGGTAAATGCTCTGGACTTGTAATCCAGTTTAATGCCCCTGGACTGGTAATCCAGGCTAATGCTCCTGGACTTGTAATCCAGGCAAATGCTCTGGACTAGTAATCCAGGCTAATGCTCTGGACTAGTTATCTAGGTGAATGCTCCTGGACTAGTAATCCAGGTTAATGCTCCTGGACTAGTAATCCAGGCTAATGCTCTGGACTAGTTATCCAGGTGAATGCTCCTGGACTAGTAATCCAGGTGAATGCTCCTGGACTAGTTATCTAGGTGAATGCTCCTGACTAGTAATCCAGGTGAATGCTCCTGGACTAGTAATCCAGGTGAATGCTCCTGGACTAGTAATCCAGGCTAATGCTCCAGGACGAGAAATCCAGGCTAATGCTCCTGACTAGTAATCCAGGCGAATACTCTTGACTAGTAATCCATGCTCCTGGACTAGAAATCCAGGCAAATACTCTGGACTAGTAATCCAGGCTAATGCTCCTGGACTCGTAATCCAGGCTAATGCGCCTGGCCTAGTTATCCAGGCTATTGCTTCTGGACGAGTAATCTAGGTGAATGCTCTGGACTAGTAATCCAGGTGAATGCTCCTGGACCAGTAATCCAGGTGAATGCTCCTGGTCTAGTAATCCATCTGAATGCTCCTGGACTAGTAATCCAGGCTAATGCTCGGGACAAGTTATCTAGGTAAATGCTCCTGGACTAGTGATCCAGGCTAATGCTCTGGACTAGTAATCCAGGTTAACGCCCCTGGACTAGTAATCCAGGCTAATGCTCCTGGACTAGTAATCCAGGCAAATGCTCGGGACTAGTAATCCAGGCTAATGCTCTGGACTAGTTATCTAGGTGAATGCGCCTGGACAAGTAATCCAGGCTAATGCTCCTGGACTAGTAATCCAGGTGAATGCTCCTGGACTAGTAATCCAGGCTAATGCTCCAGGACTAGTAATCCAGGTTAACGCCCCTGGACTAGTAATCCAGGCTAATGCTCCTGGAATAGTAATCCAGGCAAATGCTCAGGACTAGTAATCCAGGCTAATGCTCTGGACTAGTTATCTAGGTGAATGCGCCTGGACAAGTAATCCAGGCTAATGCTCCAGGACTAGTAATCCAGGCTAATGCTCCTGGACTAGTAATCCAGGCTAATGCTCTGGACTAGTTATCCAGGTGAATGCTCCTGGACTAGTAATCTAGACTCATTCTCCTGGATTTGTAATCCAGGCTAATGCTCTGGACTAGTAATCCAGGCTAATGCTCTGGACTAGTTATCTAGGTGAATACTCCTGGACTAGTAATCCAGGCTAATGCTCTGGACTAGTTATCTAGATGAATGCTCCTGGACTAGTAATCCAGGTGAATGCTCCTGGACTACTAATCCAGGTGAATGCTCTGGACTAGTAATCCAGGTGAATGCTCTTGGACTAGTAATCCAGGTGAATGCTCCTGGACCAGTTATCCAGGCTAATGCTCCTGGACTAGTAATCCAGGTGAATGCTCTGGACTAGTAATCCAGGTGAATGCTCTGGACTTGTAATCCAGTTTAATGCCCCTGGACTAGTAATCCAAGCTAATGCTCCTGGACGTGTAATCCAGGCAAATGCTCTGGACTAGTAATCCAGGCTAATGCGCTGGACTAGTTATCTAGGTGAATGCTCCTGGACTAGTAATCCAGGTTAATGCTCCTGGACTAGTAATCCATGCTAATGCTCTGCACTAGTTATCCAGGTGAATGCTCCTGGACTAGTAATCCAGGTGAATGCTCCTGGATTAGTTATCTAGGTGAATGCTCCTGGACTAGTAATCCAGGTGAATGCTCCTGGACTAGTAATCCAGGCTAATGCTCCAGGATGAGAAATCCAGGCTAATGCTCCTGATTAGTAATCCAGGCGAATACTCTAGACTAGTAATCCATGATCCTGGACTAGAAATCCAGGTGAATACTCTGGACTAGTAATCCAGGCTAATGCTCCTGGACTAGTAATCCAGGCTAATGCTCCTGGCCTAGTTATCCGGGCTATTGCTTCTGGACTAGTAATCTAGGCGAATGCTCTGGTCTAGTAATCCAGGCTAATGCTCCTGGACTAGTAATCCAGGTGAGTGCTCCTGGACTAGTAATCCAGGTGAATGCTCCTGGTCTAGTAATCCAGGTGAATGCTCCTGGACTAGTAATCCAGGCTAATGCTCTGGACTAGTTATCTAGGTGAACGCCCCTGGACTAGTAATCCAGGCTAATGCTCCTGGACGAGTAATCCAGGCAAATGCTCGGGACTAGTAATACAGGCTAATGCTCTGGACTCGTTATATAGGTGAATGCGCCTGGACAAGTAATCCAGGCTAATGCTCCTGGACTAGTAATCCAGGTGAATGCTCTTGGACTAGTAATCCAGGTGAATGCTCCTGGACTAGTAATCCAGGCTAATGCTCCTGGACTAGTAATCCAGGTGAATGCTCTGGACTTGTAATCCAGTTTAATGTCCCTGGACTAGTAATCCAGGCTAATGCTCCTGCACTTGTAATCCAGGCAAAAGTTCTGGACTAGTAATCCAGGCTAATGCTCTGGACTAGTTATCTAGGTGAATGCTCCTGGACTAGTAATCCAGGTTAATGCTCCTCGACTAGTAATCCAGGCTAATGCTCTGGACTAGTTATCCAGGTGAATGCTCCTGGACTAGTAATCCAGGTGAATGCTCCTGGACTAGTTATCTAGGTGAATGCTCCTGACTAGTAATCCAGGTGAATGCTCCTGGACTAGTAATCCAGGTGAATGCTCCTGGACTAGTAATCCAGGCTAATGCTCCAGGACGAGAAATCCAGGCTAATGCTCCTGACTAGTAATGCAGGCGAATACTCTTGACTAGTAATCCATGCTCCTGGACTAGAAATCCAGGCAAATACTCTGGACTAGTAATCCAGGCTAATGCTCCTGGACTCGTAATCCAGGCTAATGCTCCTGGCCTAGTTATCCAGGCTATTGCTTCTGGACGAGTAATCTAGGTGAATGCTCTGGACTAGTAATCCAGGTGAATGCTCCTGGACCAGTAATCCAGGTGAATGCTCCTGGTCTAGTAATCCATCTGAATGCTCCTGGACTAGTAATCCAGGCTAATGCTCGGGACAAGTTATCTAGGTAAATGCTCCTGCACTAGTGATCCAGGCTAATGCTCTGGACTAGTAATCCAGGTTAACGCCCCTGGACTAGTAATCCAGGCTAATGCTCCTGGACTAGTAATCCAGGCAAATGCTCGGGACTAGTAATACAGGCTAATGCTCTGGACTAGTTATCTAGGTGAATGCGCCTGGACAAGTAATCCAGGCTAATGCTCCTGGACTAGTAATCCAGGTGATTGCTCCTGGACTAGTAATCCAGGCTAATGCTCCAGGACTAGTAATCCAGGTTAACGCCCCTGGACTAGTAATCCAGGCTAATGCTCCTGGACTAGTAATCCAGGCAAATGCTCGGGACTAGTAATCCAGGCTAATGCTCTGGACTAGTTATCTAGGTGAATGCGCCTGGACAAGTAATCCAGGCTAATGCTCCAGGACTAGTAATCCAGGCTAATGCTCCTGGACTAGTAATCCAGGCTAATGCTCTGGACTAGTAATCCAGGTGAATGCTCCTGGACTAGTAATCTAGACTCATTCTCCTGGATTTGTAATCCAGGCTAATGCTCTGGACTAGTAATCCAGGCTAATGCTCTGGACTAGTTATCTAGGTGAATACTCCTGGACTAGTAATCCAGGCTAATGCTCTGGACTAGTTATCTAGATGAATGCTCCTGAACTAGTAATCCAGGTGAATGCTCCTGGACTACTAATCCAGGTGAATGCTCTGGACTAGTAATCCAGGTGAATGCTCTTGGACTAGTAATCCAGGTGAATGCTCCTGGACCAGTTATCCAGGCTAATGCTCCTGGACTAGTAATCCAGGTGAATGCTCTGGACTAGTAATCCAGGTGAATGCTCTGGACTTGTAATCCAGTTTAATGCCCCTGGACTAGTAATCCAAGCTAATGCTCCTGGACGTGTAATCCAGGCAAATGCTCTGGACTAGTAATCCAGGCTAATCCTCTGGACTAGTTATCTAGGTGAATGCTCCTGGACTAGTAATCCAGGTTAATGCTCCTGGACTAGTAATCCATGCTAATGCTCTGCACTAGTTATCCAGGTGAATGCTCCTGGACTAGTAATCCAGGTGAATGCTCCTGGACTAGTAATCCAGGTGAATGCTCCTGGATTAGTTATCTAGGTGAATGCTCCTGGACTAGTAATCCAAGTGAATGCTCCTGGACTAGTAATCCAGGCTAATGCTCCAGGATGAGAAATCCAGGCTAATGCTCCTGATTAGTAATCCAGGCGAATACTCTTGACTAGTAATCCATGATCCTGGACTAGAAATCCAGGTGAATACTCTGGACTAGTAATCCAGGCTAATGCTCCTGGACTAGTAATCCAGGCTAATGCACCTGGCCTAGTTATCCGGGCTATTGCTTCTGGACTAGTAATCTAGGCGAATGCTCTGGTCTAGTAATCCAGGCTAATGCTCCTGGACTAGTAATCCAGGTGAGTGCTCCTGGACTAGTAATCCAGGTGAATGCTCCTGGTCTAGTAATCCAGGTGAATGCTCCTGGACTAGTAATCCAGGCTAATGCTCTGGACTAGTTATCTAGGTGAACGCCCCTGGACTAGTAATCCAGGCTAATGCTCCTGGACTAGTAATCCAGGCAAATGCTCGGGACTAGTAATACAGGCTAATGCTCTGGACTAGTTATATAGGTGAATGCGCCTGGACAAGTAATCCAGGCTCATGCTCCTGGACTAGTAATCCAGGTGAATGCTCTTGGACTAGTAATCCAGGTGAATGCTCCTGGACTAGTAATCCAGGCTAATGCTCCTGGACTAGTAATCCAGGTGAATGCTCTGGACTTGTAATCCAGTTTAATGTCCCTGGACTAGTAATCCAGGCTAATGCTCCTGCACTTGTAATCCAGGCAAAAGTTCTGGACTAGTAATCCAGGCTAATGCTCTGGACTAGTTATCTAGGAGAATGCGCCTGGACTAGTAATCCAGGCTAATGCTCCTGGACTAGTAACCCAGGCTAATGCTCTGGACTAGTTGTCCAGGTGAATGCTCCTGGACTAGTAATCCAGGTGAATGCTCCTGGACTAGTTATCTAGGTGAATGCTCCTGACTAGTAATCCAGGTGAATGCTCCTGGACTAGTAATCCAGGTGAATGCTCCTGGACTAGTAATCTAGACTCATTCTCCTGGACTTGTAATCCAGGCTAATGCTCTGGACTAGTTATCTCGGTGAATGCTCCTGGACTAGTAATCCAGGCTAATGCTCTGGACTAGTAATCCAGGCTAATGCTCTGGACTAGTTATCTAGGTGAATGCTCCTGGACAAGTAATCCAGGCTAATGCTCCTGGACTAGTAATCCAGGTGAATGCTCCTGGACTAGTAATCCAGGTGAATGCTCTGGACTAGTAATCCAGGTGAATGCTCTTGGACAAGTAATCCTGGTGAATGCTCCTTGACTAGTAATCCAGGCTAATGCTCCAGGACTAGTAATCCAGGTGAACGCTCTGGACTTGTAATCCAGTTTAATGTCCCTGGACTAGTAATCCAGGCTAATGCTCCTGCACTTGTAATCCAGGCGAACATTCTGGACTAGTAATCCAGGCTAATGCTCTGGAGTAGTTATCTAGGTGAATGCTCCTGGACTAGTAATCCAGGCTACTGCTCCTGGACTAGTAATCCAGGCTAATGCTCTGGACTAGTTATCCAGGCGAACGTTCTGGACTAGTAATCCAGGCTAATGCTCTGGACTAGTTATCTAGGTGCATGCTCCTGACTAGTAATTCAGGTGAATGCTCTTGGACTGGTAATCCAGGTTAAAGCTCCTGGACTAGTAATCTAGACTGATTCACCTGGACTTGTAATCCAGTCTAATGCTCTGGACTAGTAATCCGGGCTAATGCTCTGGACAAGTTATCTAGGGGAATGCTCCTGGACTAGTAATCCAGGCTAATGCTCTGGACTAGTTATCTAGGTGAATGCTCCTGGACTAGTAATCCAAACTAATGCTCCTGGACTAGTAATCCAGGTGAATGCTCCTGGACTAGTTATCCAGGCTAATGCTCCTGGACTAGTAATCCAGGTGAATGCTCTGGACTAGTAATCCAAGTGAATGCTCTGGACTTGTAATCCAGTTTAATGCCCCTGGACTAGTAACCCAGGCTAATGCTCCTGGACCTGTAATCCAGGCAAATGCTCTGGACTAGTAATCCAGGCTAATGCTCCTGGACTAGTAATCCAGGCTAATGCTCTGGACTAGTTATCCAGGTGAATGCTCCTGGACTAGTAATCCAGGTGAATGCTCCTGGACTAGTTATCTAGGTGAATGCTCCTGACTAGGAATCCAGGTGAATGCTCCTGGACTAGTAATCCAGGTGAATGCTCCTGGACTAGTAATCTAGACTCATTCTCCTGGATTTGTAATCCAGGCTAATGCTCGGGACTAGTAATCCAGGCTAATGCTCTGGACTAGTTATCTAGGTGAATGCTCCTGGACTAGTAATCCAGGCTAATGCTCTGGACTAGTTATCTAGGTGAATGCTCCTGGGCTAGTAATCCAGGCTAATGCTCCTGGAATGGTAATCCAGGTGAATGCTCCTGGACTAGTAATCCAGGTGAATGCTCCTGGATAACTAATCCAGGTGAATGCTCTGGACTAGTAATCCAGGTGAATGCTCTTGGACTAGTAATCCAGGTGAATGCTCCTGGACTAGTTATCCAGACTAATGCTCCTGGACTAGTAATCCAGGTGAATGCTCTGGACTAGTAATCCAGGTGAATGCGCTGGACTTGTAATCCAGTTTAATGCCCCTGGACTCGTAATCCAGGCTAATGCTCCTGGACTTGTAATCCAGGCAAAGGCTCTGGACTAGTAATCCAGGCTAATGCTCTGGACTAGTTATCGAGGTGATTGCTCCTGGACTAGTAATCCAGGTTAATGCTCCTGGACTAGTAATCCAGGCTAATGCTCTGGACTAGTTATCCAGGTGAATGCTCCTGGACTAGTAATCCAGGTGAATGCTCCTGGACTAGTTTCCCAGGTGAATGCTCCTGACTAGTAATCCATGTGAATGCTCCTGGACTAGTAATCCAGGTGAATGCTCCTGGACTAGTAATCCAGGCTAATGCTCCAGGACGAGAAATCCAGTCTAATGCTCCTGACTAGTAATCCAGGCGAATACTCTAGACTAGTAATCCATGTTCCTGGACTAGAAATCCAGGTGAATACTCTGGACTAGTAATCCAGGTGAGTACTCTGGACTAGTAATCCAGGCTAATGCTCCTGGACTAGTAATCCAGGCTAATGCTCCTGGACTAGTAATCCAGGCTAATGCTCCTGGCCTAGTAATCCAGGCTATTGCTTCTGGACTAGTAATCTAGGTGAATGCTCTGGACTAGTAATCCAGGCTAATGCTCCTGGCTGGCCTAGTTATCCAGGCTATTGCTTCTGGACGAGTAATCTCGGTGAATGCTCTGGACTAGTAATCCAGGTGAATGCTCCTGGACCAGTAATCCAGGTGAATGCTCCTGGTCTAGTAATCCAGGTGAAAGCTCCTTAACTAGTAATCCAGGCTAATGCTCTGGACTAGTTATCCAGGTGAATGCTCCTGGACTAGTAATCCAGGCTAATGCTCTGGACTAGTAATCCAGGTTAACGCCCCTGGACTAGTAATCCAGGCTAATGCTCCTGGACTAGTAATCCAGGCAAATGCTCGGGACTAGTAATCCAGGCTAATGCTCTGAACTAGTTATCTAGGTGAATGCGCCTGGACAAGTAATCCAGGCTAATGCTCCTGGACTAGTAATCCAGGTGAATGCTCCTGGAGTCGTAATCCAGGTGAATGCTCTTGGACTACTAATCCAGGCTAATGCTTCAGGACTAGTAATCCAGGTGAATGCTCTGGACTTGTAATCCAGTTTAATGCCCCTGGACTAGTAATCCAGGCTAATGCTCCTGCACTTGTAATCCAGGCAAAAGTTCTGGACTAGTTATCCAGGTGAATGCTCCTGGACTAGTAATCCAGGTGAATGCTCCTGGACTAGTTATCGAGGTGAATGCTCCTGACTTGTAATCCAGGTGAATGCTCCTGGACTAGTAATCTAGACTCATTCTCCTGGATTTGTAATCCAGGCTAATGCTCTGGACTAGTAATCCAGGTGAATGCTCTGGACTTGTAATCCAGTTTAATGCCCCTGGACTAGTAATCCAAGCTAATGCTCTGCACTAGTTATCCAGGTGAATGCTCCTGGACTAGTAATCCAGGTGAATGCTCCTGGATTAGTTATCTAGGTGAATGCTCCTGGACTAGTAATCCAGGTGAATGCTCCTGGACTAGTAATCAAGGCTAATGCTCCAGGACGAGAAATCCAGGCTAATGCTCCTGACTAGTAATCCAGGCGAATACTCTAGACTAGTAATCCATGATCCTGGACTAGAAATCCAGGTGAATACTCTGGACTAGTAATCCAGGCTAATGCTCCTGGACTAGTAATCCAGGCTAATGCTCCTGGCCTAGTTATCCAGGCTATTGCTCCTGGACTAGTAATCTAGGCGAATGCTCTGGTCTAGTAATCCAGGCTAATGCTCCTGGACTAGTAATCCAGGTGAGTGCTCCTGGACTAGTAATCCAGGTGAATGCTCCTGGTCTAGTAATCAAGGTGAATGCTCCTGGACTAGTAATCCAGGCTAATGCTCTGGACTAGTTATCTAGGTGAATGCTCCTGGACTAGTAATCCAGGCTAATGCTCCTGGACTAGTAATCCAAGTTAATGCCCCTGGACCTGTAGTCCAGGCTAATGCTTCTGGACTAGTAATCCAGACTAATACTCTGGACTAGTAATCCAGGCGAATGCTTCTGGACTAGTAATCCAGGTGAATGCTCTGTGCTAGTAATCCAGGCTAATGGTCTGGACTTGTAATCCAGGTGAATGCTCCTGGACTAGAAATCCAGGCGAATACTCTGGACTAGTAATCCAGGCTAATGCTCCTGGACTAGTAATCCAGGCTATTGCTTCTGGACTAGTAATCTACGTGAATGCTCTGGACTAGTAATCCAGGCTAATGCTCCTGGCCTAGTTATCGAGGCTATTGCTTCTGGACGATTAATCTAGGTGAATGCTCTGGACTAGTAATCCAGGTGAATGCTCCTGGACCAGTTATCCAGGTGAATGCTCCTCGTCTAGTAATCCAGCTGAATGCTCCTGGACTAGTAATCCAGGCTAATGCTCTGGACTAGTTATCTAGGTGAATGCGCCTGGACAAGTAATCCAGGTGAATGCTCTTGGACTAGTAATCCAGGTGAATGCTCCTGGACTAGTAATCCAGGCTAATGCTCCTGGACTAGTAATCCAGGTGAATGCTCTGGACTTGTAATCCAGTTTAATGCCCCTGGACTAGTAATCCAGGCTAATGGTCCTGCACTTGTAATCCAGGCAAAAGTTCTGGACTAGTAATCCAGGCTAATGCTCTGGACTAGTTATCTAGGAGAATGCGCCTGGACTAGTAATCCAGGCTAATGCTCCTGGACTAGTAATCCAGGCTAATGCTCTGGACTAGTTATCCAGGTGAATGCTCCTGGACTAGTAATCCAGGTGAATGCTCCTGGACTAGTTATCTAGGTGAATGCTCCTGACTAGTAATCCAGGTGAATGCTCCTGGACTAGTAATCCAGGTGAATGCTCCTGGACTAGTAATCTAGACTCATTCTCCTGGATTTGTAATCCAGGCTAATGCTCTGGACTAGTAATCCAGTCTAATGCTCTGGACTAGTTATCTAGGTGAATGCTCCTGGACTAGTAATCCAGGCTAATGCTCTGGACTAGTTATCTAGGTGAATGCTCCTGGGCTAGTAATCCAGGTGAATGCTCCTGGACTAGTAATCCAAGCTAAAGCTCTGCACTAGTTATCCAGGTGAATGCTCCTGGACTAGTAATCCAGGTGAATGCTCCTGGATTAGTTATCTAGGTGAATGCTCCTGGACTAGTAATCCAGGTGAATGCTCCTGGACTAGTAATCCAGGCTAATGCTCCAGGACGAGAAATCCAGGCTAATGCTCCTGACTAGTAATCCAGGCGAATACTCTAGACTAGTAATCCATGATCCTGGACTAGAAATCCAGGTGAATACTCTGGACTAGTAATCCAGGCTAATGCTCCTGGACTAGTAATCCAGGCTAATGCTCCTGGCCTAGTTATCCAGGCTATTGCTTCTGGACTAGTAATCTAGGCGAATGCTCTGGTCTAGTAATCCAGGCTAATGCTCCTGGACTAGTAATCCAGGTGAGTGCTCCTGGACTAGTAATCCAGGTGAATGCTCCTGGTCTAGTAATCAAGGTGAATGCTCCTTGTCTAGTAATCCAGGCTAATGCTCTGGACTAGTTATCTAGGTGAATGCTCCTGGACTAGTAATCCAGGCTAATGCTCCTGGACTAGTAATCCAGGTTAATGCCCCTGGACCTGTAGTCCAGGCTAATGCTTCTGGACTAGTAATCCAGACTAATACTCTGGACTAGTAATCCAGGCGAATGCTTCTGGACTAGTAATCCAGGTGAATGCTCTGTGCTAGTAATCCAGGCTAATGGTCTGGACTTGTAATCCAGGTGAATGCTCCTGGACTAGAAATCCAGGCGAATACTCTGGACTCGTAATCCAGGCTAATGCTCCTGGACTAGTAATCCAGGCTATTGCTTCTGGACTAGTAATCTACGTGAATGCTCTGGACTAGTAATCCAGGCTAATGCTCCTGGCCTAGTTATCGAGGCTATTGCTTCTGGACGATTAATCTAGGTGAATGCTCTGGACTAGTAATCCAGGTGAATGCTCCTGGACCAGTTATCCAGGTGAATGCTCCTCGTCTAGTAATCCAGCTGAATGCTCCTGGACTAGTAATCCAGGCTAATGCTCTGGACTAGTTATCTAGGTGAATGCGCCTGGACAAGTAATCCAGGTGAATGCTCTTGGACTAGTAATCCAGGTGAATGCTCCTGGACTAGTAATACAGGCTAATGCTCCTGGACTAGTAATCCAGGTGAATGCTCTGGACTTGTAATCCAGTTTAATGCCCCTGGACTAGTAATCCAGGCTAATGCTCCTGCACTTGTAATCCAGGCAAAAGTTCTGGACTAGTAATCCAGGCTAATGCTCTGGACTAGTTATCTAGGAGAATGCGCCTGGACTAGTAATCCAGGCTAATGCTCCTGGACTAGTAATCCAGGCTAATGCTCTGGACTAGTTATCCAGGTGAATGCTCCTGGACTAGTAATCCAGGTGAATGCTCCTGGACTAGTTATCTAGGTGAATGCTCCTGACTAGTAATCCAGGTGAATGCTCCTGGACTAGTAATCCAGGTGAATGCTCCTGGACTAGTAATCTAGACTCATTCTCCTGGATTTGTAATCCAGGCTAATGCTCTGGACTAGTAATCCAGTCTAATGCTCTGGACTAGTTATCTAGGTGAATGCTCCTGGACTAGTAATCCAGGCTAATGCTCTGGACTAGTTATCTAGGTGAATGCTCCTGGGCTAGTAATCCAGGTGAATGCTCCTGGACTAGTAATCCAAGCTAATGCTCTGCACTAGTTATCCAGGTGAATGCTCCTGGACTAGTAATCCAGGTGAATGCTCCTGGATTAGTTATCTAGGTGAATGCTCCTGGACTAGTAATCCAGGTGAATGCTCCTGGACTAGTAATCCAGGCTAATGCTCCAGGACGAGAAATCCAGGCTAATGCTCCTGACTAGTAATCCAGGCGAATACTCTAGACTAGTAATCCATGATCCTGGACTAGAAATCCAGGTGAATACTCTGGACTAGTAATCCAGGCTAATGCTCCTGGACTAGTAATCCAGGCTAATGCTCCTGGCCTAGTTATCCAGGCTATTGCTTCTGGACTAGTAATCTAGGCGAATGCTCTGGTCTAGTAATCCAGGCTAATGCTCCTGGACTAGTAATCCAGGTGAGTGCTCCTGGACTAGTAATCCAGGTGAATGCTCCTGGTCTAGTAATCAAGGTGAATGCTCCTGGACTAGTAATCCAGGCTAATGCTCTGGACTAGTTATCTAGGTGAATGCTCCTGGACTAGTAATCCAGGCTAATGCTCCTGGACTAGTAATCCAGGTTAATGCCCCTG
The DNA here is from genome assembly GCF_047496885.1 of Scyliorhinus torazame. Classification (NCBI taxonomy): domain Eukaryota; kingdom Metazoa; phylum Chordata; class Chondrichthyes; order Carcharhiniformes; family Scyliorhinidae; genus Scyliorhinus; species Scyliorhinus torazame. The sequence continues at coordinate 16,369,334 of NC_092712.1, read as the reverse complement.
GACCTGTAGTCCAGGCTAATGCTTCTGGACTAGTAATCCAGACTAATACTCTGGACTAGTAATCCAGGCGAATGCTTCTGGACTAGTAATCCAGGTGAATGCTCTGTGCTAGTAATCCAGGCTAATGGTCTGGACTTGTAATCCAGGTGAATGCTCCTGGACTAGAAATCCAGGCGAATACTCTGGACTAGTAATCCAGGCTAATGCTCCTGGACTAGTAATCCAGGCTATTGCTTCTGGACTAGTAATCTACGTGAATGCTCTGGACTAGTAATCCAGGCTAATGCTCCTGGCCTAGTTATCGAGGCTATTGCTTCTGGACGATTAATCTAGGTGAATGCTCTGGACTAGTAATCCAGGTGAATGCTCCTGGACCAGTTATCCAGGTGAATGCTCCTCGTCTAGTAATCCAGCTGAATGCTCCTGGACTAGTAATCCAGGCTAATGCTCCTGGACTAGTAATCCAGGTGAATGCTCTGGACTTGTAATCCAGTTTAATGCCCCTGGACTAGTAATCCAGGCTAATGCTCCTGCACTTGTAATCCAGGCAAAAGTTCTGGACTAGTAATCCAGGCTAATGCTCTGGACTAGTTATCTAGGAGAATGCGCCTGGACTAGTAATCCAGGCTAATGCTCCTGGACTAGTAATCCAGGCTAATGCTCTGGACTAGTTATCCAGGTGAATGCTCCTGGACTAGTAATCCAGGTGAATGCTCCTGGACTAGTTATCTAGGTGAATGCTCCTGACTAGTAATCCAGGTGAATGCTCCTGGACTAGTAATCCAGGTGAATGCTCCTGGACTAGTAATCTAGACTCATTCTCCTGGATTTGTAATCCAGGCTAATGCTCTGGACTAGTAATCCAGTCTAATGCTCTGGACTAGTTATCTAGGTGAATGCTCCTGGACTAGTAATCCAGGCTAATGCTCTGGACTAGTTATCTAGGTGAATGCTCCTGGGCTAGTAATCCAGGTGAATGCTCCTGGACTAGTAATCCAGGTGAATGCTCCTGGACTACTAATCCAGGTGAATGCTCTGGACTAGTAATCCAGGTGAATGCTCTTGGACTAGTAATCCAGGTGAATGCTCCTGGACCAGTTACCCAGGCTCATGCTCCTGGACTAGTAATCCAGGTGAATGCTCTGGACTAGTAATCCAGGTGAATGCTCTGGACTTGTAATCCAGTTTAATGCCCCTGGACTAGTAATCCACGCTAATGCTCCTGGACTTGTAATCCAGGCAAATGCTCTGGACTAGTAATCCAGGCTAATGCTCTGGACTAGTTATCTAGGTGAATGCTCCTGGACTAGTAATCCAGGTTAATGCTCCTGGACTGGTAATCCAGGCTAATGCTCTGGACTAGTTATCCAGGTGAATGCTCCTGGACTAGTAATCCAGGTGAATGCTCCAGGACTAGTTATCTAGGTGAATGCTCCTGACTAGTAATCCAGGTGAATGCTCCTGGACTAGTAATCCAGGTGAATGCTCCTGGACTAGTAATCCAGGCTAATGCTCCAGGACGAGAAATCCAGGCTAATGCTCCTGACTAGTAATCCAGGTGAATACTCTTGACTAGTAATCCATGCTCCTGGACTAGAAATCCAGGCGAATACTCTGGACTAGTAATCCAGGCTAATGCTCCTGGACTCGTAATCCAGGCTAATGCTCATGGCCTAGTTATCCAGTCTATTGCTTCTGGACTAGTAATCTAGGCGAATGCTCCGTTCTAGTAATCCAGGCTAATGCTCCTGGACTAGTAATCCAGGTGAGTGCTCCTGGACTAGTAATCCAGGTGAATGCTCCTGGTCTAGTAAACCAGGTGAATGCTTCTGGACTAGTAATCCAGGCTAATGCTCTGGACTAGTTATCTAGGTGAATGCTCCTGGACTAGTAATCCAGGCTAAACTCTGGACTAGTCATCCAGGTTAACACCCCTGGACTAGTAATCCAGGCTAATGCTCCTGGACTCGTAATCCAGGCAAATGCTCGGGACTAGTAATCCAGGCTAATGCTCTGGACTAGTTATCTAGGTGAATGCTCCTGGACAAGTAATCCAGGTGAATGCTCCTGGACTAGTAATCCAGGTGAATGCTCTGGACGAGTAATCCAGGTGAATGCTCTTGGAGAAGTAATCCTGGTGAATGCTCCTGGACTAGTAATCCAGGCTAATGCTCCAGGACTAGTAATCCAGGCTAATAATCTGCACTAGTTATCTAGGTGAATGCTCCTGGGCTAGTAATCCAGGTGAATGCTCCTGGACTAGTAATCCAGGTGAATGCTCCTGGACTACTGATCCAGGTGAATGCTCTGGACTAGTAATCCAGGGAAATGCTCTTGGACTAGTAATCCAGGTGAATGCTCCTGGACCAGTTACCCAGGCTCATGCTTCTGGACTAGTAATCCAGGTGAATGCTCTGGACTAGTAATCCAGGTGAATGCTCTGGACTTGTAATCCAGTTTAATGCCCCTGGACTAGTAATCCACGCTAATGCTCCTGGATTTGTAATCCAGGCAAATGCTCTGGACTAGTAATCCAGGCTAATGCTCTGGACTAGTTATCTAGGTGAATCTCCTGGACTAGTAATCCAGGTTAATGCTCCTGGACTAGTAATCCAGGCTAATGCTCTGGACTAGTTATCCAGGTGAATGCTCCTGGACTAGTAATCCAGGTGAATGCTCCTGGACTAGTTATCTAGGTGAATGCTCTTGACTAGTAATCCAGGTGAATGCTCCTGGACTAGTAATCCAGGTGAATGCTCCTGGACTAGTAATCCAGGCTAATGCTCCAGGACGAGAAATCCAGGCTAATGCTCCTGACTAGTAATCCAGGCGAATACTCTTGACTAGTAATCCATGCTCCTGGACTAGAAATCCAGGCGAATACTCTGGACTAGTAATCCAGGCTAATGCTCCTGGACTCGTAATGCAGGCTAATGCTCCTGGCCTAGTTATCCAGGCTATTGCTTCTGGACTAGTAATCTAGGCGAATGCTCTGGTCTAGTAATCCAGGCTAATGCTCCTGGACTAGTAATCCAGGTGAGTGCTCCTGGACTAGTAATCCAGGTGAATGCTCCTGGTCTAGTAAACCAGGTGAATGCTCCTGGACTAGTAATCCAGGCTAATGCTCTGGACTAGTTATCTAGGTGAATGCTCCTGGACTAGTAATCCAGGCTAAACTCTGGACTAGTCATCCAGGTTAACACCCCTGGACTAGTAATCCAGGCTAATGCTCCTGGACTCGTAATCCAGGCAAATGCTCGGAACTAGTAATCCAGGCTAATGCTCTGGACTAGTTATCTAGGTGAATGCTCCTGGACAAGTAATCCAGGTGAATGCTCCTGGACTAGTAATCCAGGTGAATGCTCTGGACGAGTAATCCAGGTGAATGCTCTTGGACAAGTAATCCTGGTGAATGCTCCTGGACTAGTAATCCAGGCTAATGCTCCAGGACTAGTAATCCAGGTGAACGCTCTGGACTTGTAATCCAGTTTAATGTCCCTGGACTAGTAATCCAGGCTAATGCTCCTGCACTTGTAATCCAGGCGAACATTCTGGACTAGTAATCCAGGCTAATGCTCTGGAGTAGTTATCTAGGTGAATGCTCCTGGACTAGTAATCCAGGCTAATGCTCCTGGACCAGTAATCCAGGCTAATGCTCTGGACTAGTTATCCAGGCGAACGTTCTGGACTAGTAATCCAGGCTAATGCTCTGGACTAGTTATCTATGTGCATGCTCCTGACTAGTAATCCAGGCTAATGCTCCTGGACTAGTAATCCAGGCTAATGCTCCTGGCCTAGTTATCCAGGCTATTGCTTCTCGACTAGTAATCTAGGCGAATGCTCTGGTCTAGTAATTCAGGCTAATGCTCCTGGACTAGTAATCCAGGTGAGTGCTCCTGGACTAATAATCCAGGTGAATGCTCCTGGTCTAGTAATCCAGGTGAATGCTCCTGGACTAGTAATCCAGGCTAATGCTCTGGACTAGTTATCTAGGTGAATGCTCCTGGACTAGTAATCCAGGCTAAGCTCTGGACTAGTCATCCAGGTTAACACCCCTGGACTAGTAATCCAGGCTAATGCTCCTGGACTCGTAATCCAGGCAAATGCTCGGGACTAGTAATCCAGGCTAATGCTCTGGACTAGTTATCTAGGTGAATGCTCCTGGACAAGAAATCCAGGCTAATGCTCCTGGACTAGTAATACAGGCTAATGCTCCTGGACTAGTAATCCAGGTGAATGCTCCTGGACTAGTAATCCAGGCTAATGCTCCAGGACTAGTATTCCAGGTGAATGCTCTGGACTTGTAATCCAGTTTAATGCCCCTGGACTAGTAATCCGGGCTAATGCTCTGGACTAGTTATCTAGGTGAATGCTCCTGGACTAGTAATCCAGGCTTATGCTCTGGACAATTATCCAGGCAAACGTTCTGGACTAGTAATCCAGGCTAATGCTCTGGACTAGTTATCTAGGTGCATGCTCCTGACTAGTAATCCAGGTGAATGCTCCTGGACTAGTAAACCAGGTTAATGCTCCTGGACTAGTAATCCAGGCAAATGCTCGGGACTAGTAATCCAGGCTAATGCTCTGGACTAGTTATCTAGGTGAATGCGCCTGGACAAGTAATCCAGGCTAATGCTCCTGGACTAGTAATCCAGGTGAATGCTCCTGGACTAGTAATCCAGGATAACGCCCCTGGACTAGTAATCCAAGCTAATGCTCCTGGACGAGTAATGCAGGCAAATGCTCGGGACTAGTAATCCAGGCTAATGCTCTGGACTAGTTATCCAGGTGAATGCTCCTGGACTAGTAATCTAGACTCATTCTCCTGGATTTGTAATCCAGGCTAATGCTCTGGACTAGTAATCCAGGCTAATGCTCTGGACTAGTTATCTAGGTGAATGCTCCTGGACTAGTAATCCAGGCTAATGCTCTGGACTAGTAATCCAGGTTAACACCCCTGGACTAGTAATCCAGGCTAATGCTCCTGGACTAGTAATCCAGGCAAATGCTCAGGACTAGTAATCCAGGCTAATGCTCCTGGACTAGTTATCTAGGTGAATGCGCCTCGACAAATAATCCAGGCTAATGCTCCTGGACTAGTAATCCAGGTGAATGCTCCTGGACTAGTAATCCAGGTGAATGCTCTTGGACTAGTAATCCAGGCTAATGCTTCAGGACTAGTAATCCAGGTGAATGCTCTGGACTTGTAATCCAGTTTAATGCCCCTGGACTAGTAATCCAGGCTAATGCTCCTGCACTTGTAATCCAGGCAAAAGTTCTGGACTCGTTATCCAGGTGAATGCTCCTGGACTAGTAATCCAGGTGAATGCTCCTGGACTAGTTATCTAGGTGAATGCTCCTGACTAGTAATCCAGGTGAATGCTCCTGGACTAGTAATCTAGACTCATTCTCCTGGATTTGTAATCCAGGCTAATGCTCTGGACTAGTAATCCAGGCTAATGCTCTGGACTGTTTATCTAGGTGAATGCTCCTGGACTAGTAATCCAGGCTAATGCTCTGGACTAGTTATCTAGGTGAATGCTCCTGGGCTAGTAATCCAGGCTAATGCTCCTGGACTAGTAATCCAGATGAATGCTCCTGGACTAGTAATCCAGGTGAATGCTCCTGGACTAATAATCCAGGTGAATACTCTGGACTAGTGATCCAGGTGAATGCTCTTGGACTAGTAATCCAGGTGAATGCTCCTGGACCAGTTATCCAGGCTAATGCTCCTGGACTAGTAATCCAGGTGAATGCTCTGGACTAGTAATCCAGGTGAAAGCTCTGGATTTGTAATCCAGTTTAATGCCCCTGGACTAGTAATCCAGGCTAATGCTCCTGGACTTATAATCCAGGCAAATGCTCTGGACTAGTAATCCAGGCTAATGCTCTGGACTAGTTATCTAGGTGAATGCTCCTGGACTAGTAATCCAGGTTAATGCTCCTGGACTAGTAATCCAGGCTAATGCTCTGGACTAGTTATCCAGGTGAATGCTCCTGGACTAGTAACCCAGGTGAATGCTCCTGGACTAGTTATCTAGGTGAATGCTCCTGGACTAGTAATCCAGGTTAATGCTCCTGGACTAGTAATCCAGGCTAATGCTCTGGACTAGTTATCCAGGTGAATGCTCCTGGACTAGTAATCCAGGTGAATGCTCCTGGACTAGTAATCCAGGCAAATGCTCCAGGACGAGAAATCCAGGCTAATGCTCCTGACTAGTAATCCAGGCGAATACTCTAGACTAGTAATCCATGCTCCTGGACTAGAAATCCAGGCGAATACTCTGGACTAGTAATCCAGGCTAATGCTCCTGGACTAGTAATCCAGGCTAATGCTCCTGGCCTAGTTATCCAGGCTATTGCTTCTGGACTAGTAATCTAGGCGAATGCTCTGGTCTAGTAATCCAGGTGAGTGCTCCTGGACTAATAATCCAGGTGAATGCTCCTGGTCTAGTAATCCAGGTGAATGCTCCTGGACTAGTAATCCAGGCTAATGCTCTGGACTAGTTATCTAGGTGAATGCTCCTGGACTAGTAATCCAGGCTAAGCTCTGGACTAGTCATCCAGGTTAACACCCCTGGACTAGTAATCCAGGCTAATGCTCCTGGACTCGTAATCCAGGCAAATGCTCGGGACTAGTAATCCAGGCTAATGCTCTGGACTAGTTATCTAGGTGAATGCTCCTGGACAAGTAATCCAGGCTAATGCTCCTGGACTAGTAATACAGGCTAATGCTCCTGGACTAGTAATCCAGGTGAATGCTCCTGGACTAGTAATCCAGGCTAATGCTCCAGGACTAGTATTCCAGGTGAATGCTCTGGACTTGTAATCCAGTTTAATGCCCCTGGACTAGTAATCCGGGCTAATGCTCTGGACTAGTTATCTAGGTGAATGCTCCTGGACTAGTAATCCAGGGTAATGCTCCTGGACTAGTAATCCAGGCTAATGCTCTGGACTAGTTATCCAGGCAAACGTTCTGGACTAGTAATCCAGGCTAATGCTCTGGACTAGTTATCTAGGTGCATGCTCCTGACTAGTAATCCAGGTGAATGCTCCTGGACTAGTAATCCAGGTTAATGCTCCTGGACTAGTAATCCAGGCAAATGCTCGGGACTAGTAATCCAGGCTAATGCTCTGGACTAGTTATCTAGGTGAATGCGCCTGGACAAGTAATCCAGGTGAATGCTCCTGGACTAGTAATCCAGGCTAATGCTCCAGGACTAGTAATCCAGGTTAACGCCCCTGGACTAGTAATCCAGGCTAATGCTCCTGGACTAGTAATCCAGGCAAATGCTCGGGACTAGTAATCCAGGCTAATGCTCTGGACTAGTTATCCAGGTGAATTCTCCTGGACTAGTAATCTAGACTCATTCTCCTGGATTTGTAATCCAGGCTAATGCTCTGGACTAGTAATCCAGGCTAATGCTCTGGACTAGTTATCTAGGTGAATGCTCCTGGACTAGTAATCCAGGTGAATGCTCCTGGACTAGTAATCCAAGTGAATGCTCTTGGACTAGTAATCCAGGCAAATGCTTCAGGACTAGTAATCCAGGTGAATGCTCTGGACTTGTAATCCAGTTTAATGCCCCTGGACTAGTAATCCAGGCAAAAGTTCTCGACTCGTTATCCAGGTGAATGCTCCTGGACTAGTAATCCAGGTGAATGCTCCTGGACTAGTTATCTAGGTGAATGCTCCTGACTAGTAATCCAGGTGAATGCTCCTGGACTAGTAATCTAGACTCATTCTCCTGGATTTGTAATCCAGGCTAATGCTCTGGACTAGTAATCCAGGCTAATGCTCTGGACTGTTTATCTAGGTGAATGCTCCTGGACTAGTTATCTAGGTGAATGCTCTGGACTAGTTATCTAGGTGAATGCTCCTGGTCTAGTAATCCAGGCTAATGCTCCTGGACTAGTAATCCAGGTGAATGCTCCTGGACTAGTAATCCAGGTGAATGCTCCTGGACTAATAATCCAGGTGAATACTCTGGACTAGTAATCCAGGTGAATGCTCTTAGACTAGTAATCCAGGTGAATGCTCCTGGACCAGTTATCCAGGCTAATGCTCCTGGACTAGTAATCCAGGGCAATGCTCCTGGATTTATAATCCAGGCAAATGCTCTGGACTAGTAATCCAGGCTAATGCTCTGGACTAGTTATCTAGGTGAATGCTCCTGGACTAGTAATCCAAGTTAATGCTCCTGGACTAGTACTCCAGGCTAATGCTCTGGACTAGTTATCCAGGTGAATGTTCCTGGACTAGTAATCCAGGTGAATGCTCCTGGACTAGTTATCTAGGTGAATGCTCCTGGACTAGTAATCCAGGTTAATGCTCCTGGACTAGTAATCCAGGCTAATGCTCTGGACTAGTTATCCAGGTTAATACCCCTTGACTAGTAATCCAGGCTAATGCTCCTGGACTAGTAATCCAGGCAAATGCTCTGGACTAGTAATCCAGGCTAATGCTCTGGACTGTTTATCTAGGTGAATGCTCCTGGACTAGTAATCCAGGCTAATGCTCTGGACTAGTTATCTAGGTGAATGCTCCTGGGCTAGTAATCCAGGCTAATGCTCCTGGACTAGTAATCCAGGTGAATGCTCCTGGACTAGTAATCCAGGTGAATGCTCCTGGACTAATAATCCAGGTTAATGCTCCTGGACTAGTACTCCAGGCTAATGCTCTGGACTAGTTATCCAGGTGAATGTTCCTGGACTAGTAATCCAGGTGAATGCTCCTGGACTAGTTATCTAGGTGAATGCTCCTGGACTAGTAATCCAGGTTAATGCTCCTGGACTAGTAATCCAGGCTAATGCTCTGGACTAGTTATCCAGGTGAATGCTCCTGGACTAGTAATCCAGGTGAATGCTCCTGGACTAGTAATCCAGGCAAATGCTCCAGGACGAGAAATCCACGCTAATGCTCCTGACTAGTAATCCAGGCGAATACTCTAGACTAGTAATCCATGCTCTGGACTAGTAATCCAGGCTAATGCTCCTGGACTAGTAATCCAGGCTAATGCTCCTGGCCTAGTTATCCAGGCTATTGCTTCTGGACTAGTAATCTAGGCGAATGCTCTGGTCTAGTAATTCAGGCTAATGCTCCTGGACTAGTAATCCAGTTGAGTGCTCCTGGACTAATAATCCAGGTGAATGCTCCTGGTCTAGTAATCCAGGTGAATGCTCCTGGACTAGTAATCCAGGCTAATGCTCTGGACTAGTTATCTAGGTGAATGCTCCTGGACTAGTAATCCAGGCTAAGCTCTGGACTAGTCATCCAGGTTAACACCCCTGGACTAGTAATCCAGGCTAATGCTCCTGGACTCGTAATCCAGGCAAATGCTCGGGACTAGTAATCCAGGCTAATGCTCTGGACTAGTTATCTAGGTGAATGCTCCTGGACAAGTAATCCAGGCTAATGCTCCTGGACTAGTAATACAGGCTAAAGCTCCTGGACTAGTAATCCAGGTGAATGCTCCTGGACTAGTAATCCAGGCTAATGCTCCAGGACTAGTATTCCAGGTGAATGCTCTGGACTTGTAATCCAGTTTAATGCCCCTGGACTAGTAATCCGGGCTAATGCTCTGGACTAGTTATCTAGGTGAATGCTCCTGGACTAGTAATCCAGGTGAATGCTCCTGGACTAGTAATCCAGGCAAATGCTCGGGACTAGTAATCCAGGCTAATGCTCTGGACTAGTTATCTAGGTGAATGCGCCTGGACAAATAATCCAGGCTAATGCTCCTGGACGAGTAATCCAGGTGAATGCTCCTGGACTAGTAATCCAAGTGAATGCTCTTGGACTAGTAATCCAGGCTAATGCTTCAGGACTAGTAATCCAGGTGAATGCTCTGGACTTGTAATCCAGTTTAATGCCCCTGGACTAGTAATCCAGGCTAATGCTCCTGCACTTGTAATCCAGGCAAAAGTTCTGGACTCGTTATCCAGGTGAATGCTCCTGGACTAGTAATCCAGGTGAATGCTCCTGGACTAGTTATCTAGGTGAATGCTCCTGACTAGTAATCCAGGTGAATGCTCCTGGACTAGTAATCTAGACTCATTCTCCTGGATTTGTAATCCAGGCTAATGCTCTGGACTAGTAATCCAGGCTAATGCTCTGGACTGTTTATCTAGGTGAATGCTCCTGGACTAGTAATCCAGGCTAATGCTCTGGACTAGTTATCTAGGTGAATGCTCCTGGTCTAGTAATCCTGGCTAATGCTCCTGGACTAGTAATCCAGGTGAATGCTCCTGGACTAGTTATCTAGGTGAATGCTCCTGGACTAGTAATCCAGGTTAATGCTCCTGGACTAGTAATCCAGGCTAATGCTCTGGACTAGTTATCCAGGTGAATGCTCCTGGACTAGTAATCCAGGTGAATGCTCCTGGACTAGTAATCCAGGCAAATGCTCCAGGACGAGTATACCACGCTAATGCTCCTGACTAGTAATCCAGGCGAATACTCTAGACTAGTAATCCATGCTCTGGACTAGTAATCCAGGCTAATGCTCCTGGACTAGTAATCCAGGCTAATGCTCCTGGCCTAGTTATCCAGGCTATTGCTTCTGGACTAGTAATCTAGGCGAATGCTCTGGTCTAGTAATTCAGGCTAATGCTCCTGGACTAGTAATCCAGTTGAGTACTCCTGGACTAATAATCCAGGTGAATGCTCCTGGTCTAGTAATCCAGGTGAATGCTCCTGGACTTGTAATCCAGGCTAATGCTCTGGACTAGTTATCTAGGTGAATGCTCCTGGACTAGTAATCCAGGCTAAGGTCTGGACTAGTCATCCAGGTTAACACCCCTGGACTAGTAATCCAGGCTAATGCTCCTGGACTCGTAATCCAGGCAAATGCTCGGGACTAGTAATCCAGGCTAATGCTCTGGACTAGTTATCTAGGTGAATGCTCCTGGACAAGTAATCCAGGCTAATGCTCCTGGACTAGTAATACAGGCTAATGCTCCTGGACTAGTAATCCAGGTGAATGCTCCTGGACTAGTAATCCAGGCTAATGCTCCAGGACTAGTATTCCAGGTGAATGCTCTGGACTTGTAATCCAGTTTAATGCCCCTGGACTAGTAATCCGGGCTAATGCTCTGGACTAGTTATCTAGGTGAATGCTCCTGGACTAGTAATCCAGGTGAATGCTCCTGGACTAGTAATCCAGGCAAATGCTCGGGACTAGTAATCCAGGCTAATGCTCTGGACTAGTTATCTAGGTGAATGCGCCTGGACAAATAATCCAGGCTAATGTTCCTGGACGAGTAATCCAGGTGAATGCTCCTGGACTAGTAATCCAAGTGAATGCTCTTGGACTAGTAATCCAGGCTAATGCTTCAGGACTAGTAATCCAGGTGAATGCTCTGGACTTGTAATCCAGTTTAATGCCCCTGGACTAGTAATCCAGGCTAATGCTCCTGCACTTGTAATCCAGGCAAAAGTTCTGGACTCGTTATCCAGGTGAATGCTCCTGGACTAGTAATCCAGGTGAATGCTCCTGGACTAGTTATCTAGGTGAATGCTCCTGACTAGTAATCCAGGTGAATGCTCCTGGACTAGTAATCTAGACTCATTCTCCTGGATTTGTAATCCAGGCTAATGCTCTGGACTAGTAATCCAGGCTAATGCTCTGGACTGTTTATCTAGGTGAATGCTCCTGGACTAGTAATCCAGGCTAATGCTCTGGACTAGTTATCTAGGTGAATGCTCCTGGGCTAGTAATCCAGGCTAATGCTCCTGGACTAGTAATCCAGGTGAATGCTCCTGGACTAGTAATCCAGGTGAATGCTCCTGGACTAATAATCCAGGTGAATACTCTGGACTAGTAATCCAGGTGAATGCTCTTAGACTAGTAATCCAGGTGAATGCTCCTGGACCAGTTATCCAGGCTAATGCTCCTGGACTAGTAATCCAGGGCAATGCTCCTGGATTTATAATCCAGGCAAATGCTCTGGACTAGTAATCCAGGCTAATGCTCTGGACTAGTTATCTAGGTGAATGCTCCTGGACTAGTAATCCAGGTTAATGCTCCTGGACTAGTACTCCAGGCTAATGCTCTGGACTAGTTATCCAGGTGAATGTTCCTGGACTAGTAATCCAGGTGAATGCTCCTGGACTAGTTATCTAGGTGAATGCTCCTGGACTAGTAATCCATGCTCTGGACTAGTAATCCAGGCTAATGCTCCTGGACTAGTAATCCAGGCTAATGCTACTGGCCTAGTTATCCAGGCTATTGCTTCTGGACTAGTAATCTAGGCTAATGCTCCTGGACTAGTAATCCAGGCTAATGCTCTGGACCAGAAATCCAGGTGAATGCTCCTGGACTAGTAATACAGGCTAATGGTCCTGGACTAGAAATCCAGGTGAATGCTGTGGACTAGTAATCCAGGTGAATGTTCTGGACTAGTAATCCAGGCTAATTCTCCTGGACTAAAAATCCAGGTGAATGCTCCTGGACTAGTAATCCAGGTGAATGCTCCTGGACTAGTAATCCAGGCTAATGCTCCTGGACTAGTAATCCAGGCTAATGCTCCTGGAGTAATAATCAAGGTGAATGCCCCTGGACTAGTAATCCAGGTGAATGCCCCTGGACTAGTAATCCAGGCGAATACTCTGGACTAGTAATCCAGGCTAATGCTCTGGACCAGTAATCCAGGTGAATGCTCTGGACTAGTGATCCAGGCGAATGCTCTGGACTAGTAATCCAGGCTAATGCTCTGGACTAGTAATCCAGGTGAATGCTCCTGGACTAGTAATCCAGGTGAATGCTACTGGACTAGTAAACCAGGCTAATGCTCTGGACTAGAAATCCAGGCTAATGCTCCTGACTAGTAATCCAGGTGAATGCTCTGGACTAGTAATCCAGGTTAATGCCCCTGGACTAGTAATCCAGGCGAATGCTTCTGGACTATTAATCCAGGTGAATGCTCCTGGACTAATATTCCAGGTGAATGCTCCTGGACTAGTAATCTAGGCAAGGCAATGATCTGGACTAGTAATCCAGGTTAATGCATGGGACTAGACTAGTAATCCAGGTTAATGCTCTGGACTAGTAATCCAGGCCAATGCTCATGACTAGTTATCCAGACTAATGCTCTGGACAAGTAATCCAGGCCAATGCTCATGACTAGTTATCCAGACTAATGCTCTGGACTAGAAATCCAGGCCAATGCTCCTGGAAAAGTAATCCAGGTGAATCCTCCTGGTCTAGTAATCTAGGCTAATGATCCTGGACCAGTAATCCAGGCTAATGCTCGACTAGTAATCCAGGTGAATGATCCTGGACTAGTAATCCAGTCGAATACTCCTGGACTAGTCATGCAGGCAAATGCTCCTGCACTAGTCAACCAGGTGAATGTTCTGGACTAATAATCCAGGTGAATGCTCCTGGACTAGTAATCCAGGCTAATGCTCCTGGTCTAGTAATCGAGGTGAATGCTCTGGACTAGTAATCCAGTCTAATGCTCCTGGTCTAGTAATCCAGGCTAATGCTCTGGACTAGTAATCCAGGCAAATGCTCCTGGACTAGAAATCCAGGTGAATGCTCTGGGCTAGTAATCTAGGCTAATGCTCCTGGACTAGTAATCCAGGTGAATGCTCCTGGACTAGTAATCTAGGCTAATGCTCCTGGACTAGTAATCCAGGCTAATGCTCCTGGAGTAATAATCAAGGTGAATGCCCCTGGACTAGTAATCCAGGTGAATGCCCCTGGACTAGTAATCCAGGCTAATGCTCCTGGACTAGTAATCCAGGCTAATGGTCCTGGACTAGTAATCGAGGGGAATGCTCTGGACTAGTAATCCAGGCTAATACTCTGGACTAGTAATCCAAGTGAATGCTCTGGACTAGTAATCCAGGCTAATGCTCCTGGACTACTAATCCAGGCTAATGCTCCTGCACTAGCAATCCAGGTTAATGCTCCTGGACTAGTAATCCAGGTGAATGCTCCTGGACTAGTAATCCAGTCTAATGCTCCTGGAATAGTAATCCAGGTGAATGCTCCTGGACTAGTAATCCAGGCTAATGCTCCTGCACTAGTAATCCAGGCTAATGCTCCTGGAGTAGTTATCTAGGCGAATGCTCCTGGACTAGTAATCCACGTGAATGCTCTGGACCAGTAATCCAGGCAGATGCTCTGGACTAGTTATCTAGGCGAATGCCCCTGGACTAGTAATCCAGGTTAATGGTCCTGGACTAGTAATCGAGGGGAATGCTCTGGACTAGTAATCCAGGCTAATACTCTGGACTAGTAATCCAGGTGAATGCCCTGGACTAGTAATCCAGGCTAATGCTCCTGGACTAGCAATCCAGGCAAATGCTCTGGACTAGTAATCCAGGTGAATGCTCCTGGACTAGTAATCCAGTCTAATGCCCCTGGACTAGTAATCCAGGCTAATGGTCCTGGACTAGTAATCGAGGGGAATGCTCTGGACTAGTAATCCAGGCAGATACTCTGGACTAGTAATCCAGGTTAATACCCCTTGACTAGTAATCCAGGCTAATGCTCCTGGACTAGTAATCCAGGCAAATGCTCTGGACTAGTAATCCAGGCTAATGCTCTGGACTAGTTATCTATGTGAATGCTCCTGGACTTGTAATCCAGGCTAATGCTATGGACTAGTTATCTACGTGAATGCTGCTGGACTAGTAATCCAGGCTAATGCTCTGGATAAGTAATCCAGGTGAATGCTCCTGGACTAGTAATCCAGGGTAATGCTCTGGACTAGTAATCCAGGGTAATGCTCTGGACTAGTAATCCAGGCTAATGCTCCTGGACTAGTAATCCGGGTGAATGCTCCTGGACTAGTAATCCAGGTGAATGCTCTGTACTAGTAATCCAGGCTAATTCTCCTGGACTAGTAATCCAGGTAAATGATCCTGGACTAGTAATCCAGTCGAATACTCCTGGACTAGTCATACAGGCAAATGCTCCTGCACTAGTCAACCAGGTGAATGTTCTGGACTAATAATCCAGGTGAATGCTCCTGGACTAGTAATCCAGGCTAATGCTCCTGGTCTAGTAATCCAGTTGAATGCTCTGGACTAGTAATCCAGGCTAATGCTCATGGTCTAGTAATCCAGGCTAATGCTCTGGACTAGTAATCCAGGCAAATGCTCCTGGACTAGAAATCCAGGTGAATGCTCTGGACTAGTAATCCAGGCTAATGCTCCTGGACTAGTAATCCAGGTGAATGCTCCTGGACTAGTAATCCAGGCTAATGCTCCTGGACTAGTAATCCAGGCTAATGCTCCTGGAGTAATAATCCAGGTGAATGCCCCTGGACTAGTAATCCAGGTGAATGCCCCTGGACTAGTAATCCAGGCTAATGCTCCTGGACTAGTAATCCAGGCTAATGGTCCTGGACTAGTAATCGAGGGGAATGCTCTGGACTAGTAATCCAGGCTAATACTCTGGACTAGTAATCCAAGTGAATGCTCTGGACTAGTAATCCAGGCTAATGCTCCTGGACTAGTAATCCAGGCTAATGCTCCTGGACTAGCAATCCAGGTTAATGCTCCTGGACTAGTAATCCAGGTGAATGCTCCTGGACTAGTAATCCAGTCTAATGCTCCTGGAATAGTAATCCAGGTGAATGCTCCTGGACTAGTAATCCAGGCTAATGCTCCTGGAGTAGTTATCTAGGCGAATGCTCCTGGACTAGTAATCCAGGTGAATGCTCTGGACCAGTAATCCAGGCAGATGCTCTGGACTAGTTATCTAGGTGAATGCCCCTGGACTAGTAATCCAGGTTAATGGTCCTGGACTAGTAATCGAAGGGAATGCTCTGGACTAGTAATCCAGGCTAATACTCTGGACTAGTAATCCAGGTGAATGCTCTGGACTAGTAATCCAGGCTAATGCTCCTGGACTAGCAATCCAGGCAAATGCTCTGGACTAGTAATCCAGGTGAATGCTCCTGGACTAGTAATCCAGTCTAATGCTCCTGGACTAGTAATCCAGTCTAATGCCCCTGGACTAGTAATCCAGGCTAATGGTCCTGGACTAGTAATCGAGGGGAATGCTCTGGACTAGTAATCCAGGCAGATACTCTGGACTAGTAATCCAGGTTAATACCCCTTGACTAGTAATCCAGGCTAATGCTCCTGGACTAGTAATCCAGGCAAATGCTCTGGACTAGTAATCCAGGCTAATGCTCTGGACTAGTTATCTATGTGAATGCTCCTGGACTTGTAATCCAGGCTAATGCTATGGACTAGTTATCTAGGTGAATGCTGCAGGACTAGTAATCCAGGCTAATGCTCTGGATAAGTAATCCAGGTTAATGCCCCTGGACTAGTAATCCAGGCTAATGCTCCTGGACTAGTAATCCGGGTGAATGCTCCTGGACTAGAAATCCAGGCTAATGCTCCTGGACTAGTAATCCAGGCTAATGCTCCTGGACTAGAAATCCAGGTGAATGCTCCTGGACTAGTAATCCAGGGTAATGCTCTGGACTAGTAATCCAGGGTAATGCTCTGGACTAGTAATCCAGGCTAATGGTCCTGGACTAGTAATCAAGGCGAATGCTCTGGACTAATAACCTAGGCGAATGCTCTTGACTAGTAATCCAGGTAAATGCTCTTGGACTAGTAATCCAGGCTAATGCTCTGGACTAGAAATCCAGGCTAATGCTCCTGACTAGTAATCCAGTTGAATGCTCTGGACTAGTAATCCAGGTTAATGCCCCTGGACTAGTAATCCAGGCGAATGCTTCTGGACTAGTAATCCAGGTGAATGCTCCTGGACTAATAATCCAAGTGAATGCTCCTGGACTAGTAATCCAGGCAAGGCAATGCTCTGGACTAGTAATCCAGGTTAATGCTTGGGACTAGTAATCCAGTCTAATGCTCCTAGACTAGTAATCCAGGTTACTGCTCTGGACTAGTGACCCAGGCCAATGCTGATGACTAGTTATCCAGGCTAATGCTCTGGACTAGAAATCCAGGTGAATGCTCCTGGACTAGTAATCCAGGCTAATGCTCCTGGACTAGAAATCCAGGTGAATGCTCCTGGACTAGTAATCTAGGCTAATGCTCCTGGACTAGTAATCCAGGCTAATGCTCTGGACCAGTAATCCAGGTGAATGCTCCTGGACTAGTAATACAGGCTAATGGTCCTGGACTAGAAATCCAGGTGAATGCTGTGGACTAGTAATCCAGGTGAATGCTCTGGACTAGTAATCCAGGCTAATTCTCCTGGACTAAAAATCCAGGTGAATGCTCCAGGACGAGTAAACCAGGCGAATACTCTGGACTAGTAATCCAGGCTAATGCTCTGGACCAGTAATCCAGGTGAATACTCTGGACTAGTAATCCAGGCGAATGCTCTGGACTAATAATCCAGGTGAATGCTCTGGACTAGTAATCCAGGTGAATGCTCTGGACTAGTAATCCAGGTGAATTCTCCTGGACTAGTAATCCAGGTGAATCCTCCTGGACTAGTAAACCAGGCTAATGCTCTGGACTAGAAATCCAGCCTAATGCTCCTGACTAGTAATCCAGGTGAATGCTCTGGACTTGTAATCCAGGTTAATGCCCCTGGACTAGTAATCCAGGCGAATGCTTCTGGACTAGTAATCCAGGTGAATGCTCCTGGACTAATATTCCAGGTGAATGCTCCTGGACTAGTAATCCAGGCAAGGCAATGCTCTGGACTAGTAATCCAGGTTAATGCTTGGGACTAGTAATCCAGTCTAATGCTCCTAGACTAGTGACCCAGGCCAATGCTGATGACTAGTTATCCAGGCTAATGCTCTGGACTAGAAATCCAGGTGAATGCTCCTGGACTAGTAATCCAGGCTAATGCTCCTGGACTAGAAATCCAGGTGAATGCTCCTGGACTAGTAATCTAGGCTAATGCTCCTGGACTAGTAATCCAGGCTAATGCTCTGGACCAGTAATCCAGGTGAATGCTCCTGGACTAGTAATACAGGCTAATGGTCCTGGACTAGAAATCCAGGTGAATGCTGTGGACTAGTAATCCAGGTGAATGCTCTTGACTAGTAATCCAGGCTAATTCTCCTGGACTAAAAATCCAGGTGAATGCTCCAGGACGAGTAAACCAGGCGAATACTCTGGACTAGTAATCCAGGCTAATGCTCTGGACCAGTAATCCAGGTGAATACTCTGGACTAGTAATCCAGGCGAATGCTCTGGACTAATAATCCAGGTGAATGCTCTGGACTAGTAATCCAGGTGAATTCTCCTGGACTAGTAATCCAGGTGAATCCTCCTGGACTAGTAAACCAGGCTAATGCTCTGGACTAGAAATCCAGCCTAATGCTCCTGACTAATAATCCAGGTGAATGCTCTGGACTTGTAATCCAGGTTAATGCCCCTGGACTAGTAATCCAGGCGAATGCTTCTGGACTAGTAATCCAGGTGAATGCTCCTGGACTAATATTCCAGGTGAATGCTCCTGGACTAGTAATCCAGGCAAGGCAATGATCTGGACTAGTAATCCATGTTAATGCATGGGACTAGTAATCCAGGCTAATGCTCCTAGACCAGTAATCCAGGTTAATGCTCTGCACTAGTAATCCAGGCCAATGCTCATGACTAGTTATCCAGACTAATGCTCTGGACAAGTACTCCAGGCCAATGCTCATGACTAGTTATCCAGACTAATGCTCTGGACTAGAAATCCAGGCTAATGCTCCTGGAAAACTAATCCAGGTGAATCCTCCTGGTCTAGTAATCTAGGCTAATGATCCTGGACCAGTAATCCAGGCTAATGCTCGACTAGTAATCCAGGTGAATGATCCTGGACTAGTAATCCAGTCGAATACTCCTGGACTAGTCATACAGGCAAATGCTCCTGCACTAGTCAACCAGGTGAATGTTCTGGACTAATAATCCAGGTGAATGCTCCTGGACTAGTAATCCAGGCTAATGCTCCTGGTCTAGTAATCCAGGCTAATGCTCTGGACTAGTAATCCAGGCAAATGCTCCTGGACTAGAAATCCAGGTGAATGCTCTGGACTAGTAATCCAGGCTAATGCTCCTGGACTAGTAATCCAGGCTAATGCTCCTGGAGTAATAATCCAGGTGAATGCTCCTGGACTAGTAATCCAGGCTAATTCTCCTGGACTAAAAATCCAGGTGAATGCTCCAGGACGAGTAAACCAGGCGAATACTCTGGACTAGTAATCCAGGCTAATGCTCTGGACCAGTAATCCAGGTGAATACTCTGGACTAGTAATCCAGGCGAATGCTCTGGACTAATAATCCAGGTGAATGCTCTGGACTAGTAATCCAGGTGAATGCTCTGGACTAGTAATCCAGGTGAATTCTCCTGGACTAGTAATCCAGGTGAATCCTCCTGGACTAGTAAACCAGGCTAATGCTCTGGACTAGAAATCCAGCCTAATGCTCCTGACTAGTAATCCAGGTGAATGCTCTGGACTTGTAATCCAGGTTAATGCCCCTGGACTAGTAATCCAGGCGAATGCTTCTGGACTAGTAATCCAGGTGAATGCTCCTGGACTAATATTCCAGGTGAATGCTCCTGGACTAGTAATCCAGGCAAGGCAATGCTCTGGACTAGTAATCCAGGTTAATGCTTGGGACTAGTAATCCAGTCTAATGCTCCTAGACTAGTGACCCAGGCCAATGCTGATGACTAGTTATCCAGGCTAATGCTCTGGACTAGAAATCCAGGTGAATGCTCCTGGACTAGTAATCCAGGCTAATGCTCCTGGACTAGAAATCCAGGTGAATGCTCCTGGACTAGTAATCTAGGCTAATGCTCCTGGACTAGTAATCCAGGCTAATGCTCTGGACCAGTAATCCAGGTGAATGCTCCTGGACTAGTAATACAGGCTAATGGTCCTGGACTAGAAATCCAGGTGAATGCTGTGGACTAGTAATCCAGGTGAATGCTCTTGACTAGTAATCCAGGCTAATTCTCCTGGACTAAAAATCCAGGTGAATGCTCCAGGACGAGTAAACCAGGCGAATACTCTGGACTAGTAATCCAGGCTAATGCTCTGGACCAGTAATCCAGGTGAATACTCTGGACTAGTAATCCAGGCGAATGCTCTGGACTAATAATCCAGGTGAATGCTCTGGACTAGTAATCCAGGTGAATTCTCCTGGACTAGTAATCCAGGTGAATCCTCCTGGACTAGTAAACCAGGCTAATGCTCTGGACTAGAAATCCAGCCTAATGCTCCTGACTAATAATCCAGGTGAATGCTCTGGACTTGTAATCCAGGTTAATGCCCCTGGACTAGTAATCCAGGCGAATGCTTCTGGACTAGTAATCCAGGTGAATGCTCCTGGACTAATATTCCAGGTGAATGCTCCTGGACTAGTAATCCAGGCAAGGCAATGATCTGGACTAGTAATCCATGTTAATGCATGGGACTAGTAATCCAGGCTAATGCTCCTAGACCAGTAATCCAGGTTAATGCTCTGCACTAGTAATCCAGGCCAATGCTCATGACTAGTTATCCAGACTAATGCTCTGGACAAGTACTCCAGGCCAATGCTCATGACTAGTTATCCAGACTAATGCTCTGGACTAGAAATCCAGGCTAATGCTCCTGGAAAACTAATCCAGGTGAATCCTCCTGGTCTAGTAATCTAGGCTAATGATCCTGGACCAGTAATCCAGGCTAATGCTCGACTAGTAATCCAGGTGAATGATCCTGGACTAGTAATCCAGTCGAATACTCCTGGACTAGTCATACAGGCAAATGCTCCTGCACTAGTCAACCAGGTGAATGTTCTGGACTAATAATCCAGGTGAATGCTCCTGGACTAGTAATCCAGGCTAATGCTCCTGGTCTAGTAATCCAGGCTAATGCTCTGGACTAGTAATCCAGGCAAATGCTCCTGGACTAGAAATCCAGGTGAATGCTCTGGACTAGTAATCCAGGCTAATGCTCCTGGACTAGTAATCCAGGCTAATGCTCCTGGAGTAATAATCCAGGTGAATGCTCCTGGACTAGTAATCCAGGCTAATGCTCCTGGACTAGTAATCCAGGCTAATGGTCCTGGACTAGTAATCGAGGGGAATGCTCTGGACTAGTAATCCAGGCTAATACTCTGGACTAGTAATCCAGGTGAATGCTCCTGGACTAGCAATCCAGGTTAATGCTCCTGGACTAGTAATCCAGGTGAATGCTCCTGGACTAGTAATCCAGTCTACTGCTCCTGGAATAGTAATCCAGGTGAATGCTCCTGGACTAGTAATCCAGGCTAATGCTCCTGGACTAGTAATCCAGGCTAATGCTCCTGGAGTAGTTATCTAGGCGAATGTTCCTGGACTAGTAATCCAGGTGAATGCTCTGGACCAGTAATCCAGGCAGATGCTCTGGACTAGTTATCTAGGCGAATGCCCCTGGACTAGTAATCCAGGTTAATGGTCCTGGACTAGTAATCGAGGGGAATGCTCTGGACTAGTAATCCAGGCTTATACTCTGGACTAGTAATCCAGGTGAATGCTCTGGACTAGTAATCCAGGCTAATGCTCCTGGACTAGCAATCCAGTCTAATGCTCCTGGACTAGTAATCCAGTCTAATGCCCCTGGACTAGTAATCCAGGCTAATGGTCCTGGACTAGTAATCGAGGGGAATGCTCTGGACTAGTAATCCAGGCAAATACTCTGGACTAGTAATCCAGGTTAATACCCTTTGACTAGTAATCCAGGCTAATGCTCCTGGACTAGTAATCCAGGTTAATACCCTTTGACTAGTAATCCAGGCTAATGCTCCTGGACTAGTAATCCAGGCTAATGCTCTGGACTAGTTATCTAGGTGAATGCTGCTGGACTAGTAATCCAGGCTAATGCTCTGGATAAGTAATCCAGGTTAATGCCCCTGGACTAGTAATCCAGGCTAATGCTCCTGGACTAGTAATCTGGGTGAATGCTCCTGGACTAGAAATCCAGGCTAATGCTCCTGGACTAGTAATCCAGGGTAATGCTCTGGACTAGTAATCCAGGCTAATGCTCCTGGACTAGTAATCCGGGTGAATGCTCCTGGACTAGTAATCCAGGTGAATGCTCTGGACTAGTAATCCAGGCTAATTCTCCTGGACTAGAAATCCAGGTGAATGCTCCAGGACTAGTAATCCAGGTGAATACTCTGGACTTGTAATCCAGGCTAATGCTCTGGACTAGAAATCCAGGCTAATGCTCCTGACTAGTAATGCAGGCGAATGCTCTGGACTAGTAATCCAGGTGAATGCTCCTGGACTAGTAATCCAGGCTAATGCTCTGGACTAGTAATCCAGGTGAATGCTCTGGACTAGTAATCCAGGCGAATGCTCTGGACTAGTAATCCAGGTGAATGCTCTTGGACTAGTAATCCAGGCTAATGCTCTGGACTAGAAATCCAGGCTAATGCTCCTGACTAGTAATCCAGGTGAATGCTCTGGACTTGTAATCCAGGATAATGCCCCTGGACTAGTAATCCAGGCGAATGCTTCTGGACTAGTAATCCAGGTGAATGCTCCTGGACTAATAATCCAGGT
This sequence comes from Scyliorhinus torazame, assembly GCF_047496885.1. Taxonomy (NCBI): domain Eukaryota; kingdom Metazoa; phylum Chordata; class Chondrichthyes; order Carcharhiniformes; family Scyliorhinidae; genus Scyliorhinus; species Scyliorhinus torazame. Next base: position 16,346,856 of record NC_092712.1, on the reverse strand, counting down.
GACTACTCCTGGACTAGTAATCCAGGCAAGGCAATGCTCTGGACTAGTAATCCAGGTTAATGCTTGGGACTAGTAATCCAGTCTAATGCTCCTAGACTAGTAATCCAGGTTAATGCTCTGGACTAGTGACCCAGGCCAATGCTGATGACTAGTTATCCAGACTAATGCTCTGGACTTGTAATCCAGGCCAATGCTCATGACTGGTTATCTGGACTAATGCTCTGGACTAGAAATCCAGGCTAATGCTCCTGGAAAAGTAATCCAGGTGAATCCTCCTGGTCTAGTAATCTAGGCTAATGATCCTGGACCAGTAATCCAGGCTAATGCTCGACTAGTAATCCAGGTGAATCATCCTGGACTAGTAATCCAGTCGAATACTCCTGGACTAGTCATACAGGCAAATGCTCCTGCACTAGTCAACCAGGTGAATGTTCTGGACTAATAATCCAGGTGAATGCTCCTGGACTAGTAATCCAGGCTAATGCTCCTGGTCTAGTAATCCAGGCTAATGCTCTGGACTAGTAATCCAGGCAAATGCTCCTGGACTAGAAATCCAGGTGAATGCTCTGGACTAGTAATCCAGGCTAATGCTCCTGGACTAGTAATCCAGGCTAATGCTCCTGGACTAGTAATCCAGGCTAATGCTCCTGGAGTAATAATCCAGGTGAATGCTCCTGGACTAGTAATCCAGGTGAATGCCCCTGGACTAGTAATCCAGGCTAATGCTCCTGGACTAGTAATCCAGGCTAATGGTCCTGGACTAGTAATCAAGGGGAATGCTCTGGACTAGTAATCCAGGCTAATACTCTGGACTAGTAATCCAGGTGAATGCTCTGGACTAGTAATCCAGGCTAATGCTCCTGGACTAGTAATCCAGGCTAATGCTGCTGGACTAGTAATCCAGGTGAATGCTCCTGGACTAGTAATCCAGTCTAATGCTCCTGGAATAGTAATCCAGGCTAATGCTCCTGGACTAGTAATCCAGGCTAATGCTCCTGGAGTAGTTATCTAGGCGAATGCTCCTGGACTAGTAATCCAGGTGAATGCTCTGGACCAGTAATCCAGGCAGATGCTCTGGACTAGTTAACTAGGCGAATGCCCCTGGACTAGTAATTCAGGTTAATGGTCCTGGACTAGTAATCGAGGGGAATGCTCTGGACTAGTAATCCAGGCTAATACTCTGGACTAGTAATCCACGTTAATACCCCTGGACTAGTAATCCAGGCTAATGCTCCTGGACTAGTAATCCAGGCTAATGCTGCTGGACTAGTAATCCAGGCTAATGCTCTCGACTCGTAATCCAGGTTAATGCCCCTGGACTAGTAATCCAGGCTAATGCTCCTGGACTAGTAATCGATGTGAATGCTCTGGACTAGTAATCCAGGTTAATGCCCCTGGACTAGTAATCCAGGCTAATGCTCCTGGACTAGTAATCCAGGCTAATGCTCCTGGACTAGAAATCCAGGTGAATGCTCCTGGACTAGAAATCCAGGTGAATGCTCCAGGACTAGTAATCCAGACTAATGCTCTGGACTAGTAATCCAGGCTAATGCTCTGGACTAGTAATCCAGGCTATTGCTCCTGACTAGTAATCCAGGCGAATGCTCTGGACTAGTAATCCCGGTGAATGCTCCTGGACTAGTAATCCAGGCGAATGCTCTGGACTAGTAATCCAGGCGAACGCTCTGGACTAGTAATCCAGGCTAATGCTCTGGACTAGTTATCCAGGCTCATGCTTCTGGACTAGTAATCTAGGTGAATGCTCCTGGACTAGTAATCCAGGTGAATGCTCCTGGACTAGTAATCCAGGCTAATGCTCTGGATGAAAAGCAGAAAATGCTGGAAAACTTTAGCAGGTCTGACAGCATCTGTGAGAGGGAAGTGAAGGCTCTCTGGGTGGGACAGTGGTTAGCACGGCTGCCTCGCAACGCCAGGGAGTCAATTCCGGCCTTGGAAATGAAATGAAATGAAAATTGATTATTGTCACAAGTAGGCTTCACATTCGCCACATTCCGGCGCCTGTTCGGGGAGGCTGTTACGGGAATTGAACCATGCTGCTGGCCTGCCTTGGTCTGCTTTCAAAGCCAGCAATTTAGCCCTGTGCTAAACAGCCCCTGTCTGCGTGGAGTTTGCACGTTCACCCTGTCATGTGAGAATACTTTTAAGACATGGATGTTTAAGCAATGTATCTTTAAGAAAACAGTGATGTCAGAGAGTGGGTGGAGCTGAGGTCAGGTCAGCCATTTTGCAGTTTAGTTTTGCAGTTTGGAGGAAAAGAGCTGGGTGTGTGTCTGTGTTTTGCAGTGAGCTGGATCTCTGCCATGAAAGACCATCTCTGGATCATTTGGGTGACTTAAACTTATAATAGTGAAGCCTTTAACCTGATGTGATTTTGTTAAAAGGTGTTAAGTCTCTTGGAAGTTTGAAGGAACATTTTAAGGAATTATTTACTGTTGCAATATTTTCTGAGTTATCTTTGAAGGAAGGGGTGTTGAGAGATCCAATGTTTATTTAAGATGTTAAATTGAGTTCATGAAATAAACAGTGTTTTGTGTTTAAAAACCCACGTGTCCATAACTGTAATCCCACACCTAGGGAACAAGCCGTGTGTTAGGAAAAGCAACAAATCCATTAAAGGGAGAGGTTGGTTGAACTCCATGATACATTTTGGGGTTCTGAAAACGCCTCGCCCATAACAATTGGAGGCTCGAGGGGGATAAAAGTCTATCTATTGGATTGGCTTTTTATGAACTTAAAGACAGTGAAGGATTGTTGCTTTTCCGGTGTGGTATTTTAGTTGTGAACAATGGCTCTTTCAGAGGCTCAGAAGTTTTTGGGGGTGGAGAATGTCACACGTAGTACTTTACGGACAGAAACGAAAAGCAGACTGTTGGATTTGGCTAAAACATTGCAGTTAGCATTACCTGACCAAATGCGAAAAGATGAGGTAATTATGGCGGAGGTTCAGCATTTAAAGTTGCCTGAGATAGAGTTTGACTCATTGGAAATGGCAAAAATTCAGTTGCAAATTAAACAAATGGAACATGAGAAAGAATTAAAGCGGCTGGAATACGAGAGTGAGAGAGAGGAAAAAGAAAGAGAAAGAGAGAGAGAGGAAAAAGAAAGAGAAAGAGCGAGAGAGAGGAAATAGAAAGAGAAAGAGACAGAGAGGAAAGAGAAAGAGAGAGAGAGGAAAAAGAAAAGGAGAGAGAAGAAAGGAGAAAAGAAAGAATAGCCCTAGCAGAACAGAAAGAAAAAGAAAGGGAGGTACAGACCAGGGAAAAAGATAAAGAGAGGGAGCTTGAACTTCAGAAAATGGCCATGAAACATGACAATCAGTTGGAATTGGCAAACGTAAAGGGAAAGGTACAGTTGGATGATCGTGATGAGGATAGTAAGAAAGAGCGTCATAGTCGAAGGCTTGGTGGGAATCTATTTAAATATGTCCAAGCATTGCCAAGGTTTGATGAGAAGGAAATGGAAGCCTTTTTCATTTCATTTGAGAAGGTAGCTAAACAAATGAAATGGCCACAGGACATGTGGGTGTTACTGATTCAAACAAAGCTGGTAGGTAGGGCTAGTGAAGTGTTTGCATCATTACCGGAGGAGGTATCTGGAACGTATGAGGAGGTGAAGAAATCCATCTTAAGTGCATATGAGCTAGTGCCTGAAGCTTACAGACAAAGGTTTAGAAATTTAAGGAAAGAATTTGGTCAAACATACATGGAGTTTGAGAGGCTCAAACAGAGTAATTTTGATAGTGGATAAGGGCTTTGAAAATAGACAAAACGTATGAAGCTCTCAGAGAAATTATACTTTTGGAGGAGTTCAAAAATTCAATTCCTGATGTAGTGAGAACTCATGTGGAAGAACAGAGGGTTAAAACTGCAAGATTAGCAGCGGAAATGGCAGATGATTATGAATTAGTTCATAAATCAAAGATTGGTTTCTGACATCAGTTTCAACCGGTGAGGGATAGAAACTGGGGACATGAGAAATACTCAAATGGTAAAGGTAAAGGTGATTTGATGGGAGACAATAAAGAGAGTGTACTTCAGATTAAAAAATAAATCCAGGAGGGTGGAAAAGAAATGAAAAGTTTCAGATGTTTTCACTGTAATAAACTAGGCCATGTAAAGTCACAGTGTTGGTGGTTGAAGAAAAGCACTGGGAAGGCTGATGTGGTAACACAGGATAAGACAGTGGGATTTGTTAGTGGTAAAGGAAAGCCCAAGGGAAGCGAAGGAGGTGCAAACAATTGTACAGCTTGTTCAAGAAGCAATTGTTAAGAAGGTGCCAGATGTATTTAAAGAATTTACTTGTGTGGATAAAGCTTACTCATGTGTATCAGGAGGAGCAGGTAAAGAAGTCACAATTTTAAGAGATACAGGGGCTAGTCAATCTTTAATGGTAAGAGATGAGGAATTATGTAGTTTGGGAAGAATGTTGCCAGAAAAGGTGGTGATATGTGGAATTCAGGGTCAGAGGAGTAGCGTTCCATTATATAAGGTAAGGTTAGAAAGTCCAGTGAAGAGTGGTGAAGTGGTAGTAGGAGTAATAGATAAACTATCTTGTCCAGGAATACAGTTTATCTTGGGTAATGATATAGCTGGATCGCAGGTGGGAGTGATGCCTACTGTGGTTGATAAACCAGTGGAAAATCAGTCAACTGAAGTGTTGAAGGACGAATATCCTGGGATTTTTCCGGATTGTGTAGTAACAAGGTCGCAAAGTCACAGGTTAAGACAAGAGGAGAAATTAAAGCGTGAAGATGAAGTTGAAGTGCAATTATCAGAAACGATTTTTGATCAGATTGTTGAAAAAGAACAAGAACAGGTGGAGGATGAGGTGGATATTTTTAGTTCAGGAAAATTGGCGGAGTTACAACAGAAAGATGTAGAAATAAAACATATATATCAGAAAGCATACACAGACGAGGAATCTGAGAGTATACTAGAGTGTTATTGCCATAAAATGATGTCTTGATGAGAAAATGGAGACCTGTACATATGCAGGCGGATGAGAAGTGGGCAGAAGTTCATCAAGTAGTATTGTCGGTAGGGTATAGAAAGGACGTGTTGCGAGTTGCACATGAGGTACCAGTGGGAGGTCATTTGGGAATAAGGAAAACTCAAGCTAAAATCCAGAAACATTTTTATTGGCCTGGACTACATAAAGATGTAGTTAAATTTTGTCAATCATGTCACACATGTCAAGTGACAGAGAAACCTCAAGCAGTGATAAAACCAGCGCCCTTAATACCCATTCCAGCATTTGAGGAACCTTTTACAAGGGTCCTAATCGATTGTGTAGGACCGCTTCCTAAAACAAAAAGTGGGAATCAATATCTTTTGACTGTAATGGATGTGTCTACTAGGTTTCCAGAGGCCATTCCAGTACGTAATATCACAGCTAAAAGGATTGTGGAGGAGTTGCTTAAATTCTTTACTAGATATGGACTACCCACAGAAATTCAATCGGATCAAGGAACAAATTTTACTTCAAAGTTATTCAAAGGTGTTATGGATAGTTTAGGAATAAAACAATTTAAATCAACTGCGTACCATCCAGAATCGCAGGGAGCGTTAGAAAGGTGGCATCAGACATTAAAGACAATGTTGAGGGCGTATTGTCAAGATTATCCAGAGGATTGGGATAAAGGAATTCCATTCGTATTGTTTGCAATTAGGGATGCATCTAATGAGTCTACCAAATTTAGTCCTTTTGAACTAATTTTTGGTCATGAGGTAAGAGGACCACTTAAATTGATTAAGGAAAAATTGGTGGGTGAGAAATCGGAAATTACACTATTGGATTACGTGTCAAATTTTAGGGAACAATTGAATAGAGCAGGGGAATTGGCTAGACAACATTTGAAAGTTGCACAAAATGTGATGAAACGGGGAGCGGACAAGAAATCCAAAGTTCGTAGTTTTGCCAGTGGGGATAAAGTTTTAGTGTTGTTACCAGTGGTAGGGGAGCCTTTAAAAGCAAGGTTTATGGACCTTATCAGATTGAAAGGAAATTAAGTGAGGTGAATTATGTGGTATAAACACCAGATATAAGGAAGACTCATCGAGTGTGTCATGTGAATATGCTTAAAAGGTACTTTGAAAGGGAAGGAGAGAAAAAGGAGGTTTTAATGATTCTAACTCAAAGTGACGAACCAAATCCAGATGACTGTGAATTTGACATACCTCAAATTAAATTGGAAAACGAGGATGTTCTTAAAAATTGGGATGAATTGTTCAGTTAACTTCCAGAGGAAAAACGAACTGACCTGAAAGAGTTATTGATATCACATGGGCAGGTTTGTAGAGATAAATTGGGAAGTACTAAAATGGCTATACATGATGTAGGTGTGGGAAATGCTGTTCCAATCAAACAACATCCATATAGACTTAATCCTTTAAAATTGGCGCAGGTTAACAGAGAGATTGAGAGTATGCTGAAGAAAAGGGTGGGTAGGTCAGGTGTTTAACTCAGGGCTGGATGCCAAAAATTGAGGGGTGGCGATCTTGGTGGGAAAGAAGGTGTCATTCGAGGCGTCGGGCTTTGTGGCAGATAATGGCGGTAGGTACATAATGGTAAGTGGTAAGTTGCAGGGAGAGAGGGTGGTACTGGTCAATGTGTATGCTCCGAACTAGGACGATGCGGGTTTTATGCGGCGTATGTTGGGTCGGATCCTAGACTTGGAAGTGGGGGGCCTGATAATGGGAGGAGACTTTAACACGGTGCTGGATCCGGCACTGGATCGCTCCAGGTCTAGGTCGGGTAGAAAGCCGGCAGCGGCTAGAGTGCTGAGGGGGGTTTATGGACCAGATAGGAGGGGTGGACCCTTGGAGATTTGCAAGGCTGGGGGCTAGGGAATTTTCAGTCTTCTCACATGTCCATAAGGCTTATTCCCGAATCGACTTTTTCATTTTGAGTAGGGCGCTGATAGCGAGAGTAGAGGATACTGAGTATTCGGCAATAGCCATTTCGGACCACGCCCAGCATTGGGTGGACTTGGAGATGGGGGAGGAGAGGGACCAGCGCCCGCTGTGGCGCTTGGAGGTGGGGCTGTTGGCGGAAGAGGAGGTGAGCGAGCGGGTCCGAGGAAGTATAGAGAGGTACTTGGAGACCAACGACAATGGGGAGGTCCGAGTGGGGATGGTATGGGAGGCACTGAAGGCGGTGGTTAGGGGAGAGCTGATTTCCATTAGGGCCCACAAGGAGAGGAGGCAGCGGGGAGAGAGGAGGGAGCGGGGGGAGAGGAGGGAGCGGGGGGAGAGGGAGAGGCTGGTGGGGGAGATGGTGAGGGTAGACAGGAGATATGCGGAAGAGCCTGAGGAAGGATTGTTGAGGAAGATTGTTGAGCCTCCAGGCCGAATTCGACCTGGTGACCACCAGGAAGGCGGAGGTGCAGTGGAGGAAGGCACAGGGGGCGATTTACGAGTATGGGGAAAAGGCAAGCCGGATGCTGGCGCATCAGCTTCAGAAGCGGGACGTAGCTAGGGAGATCGGGGGAGTTAAGGACAGGGGAGGGAGCGTGGTGCGGAGTGGGGTTGGCATCAATGGGGTCTTCAGGGACTTTTACGAGGAATTATACCGATCCGAGCCCCCACGGGAGGAGGGAGGGATGGGCCGCTTCCTGGACCAATTGAGGTTTCCAAAGGTGGAAGAGGGACTGGTGGCGGGATTGGGGGCCCCGATTGGGCTGGAGGAGCTGATCAAAGGGATAGGAAGCATGCAGGCGGGGAAGGCACAGGGGCCGGATGGTTTCCCGGTCGAATTCTGTTGGGCCCGCTGTTAGTCAGGGCCTTTAATGAGGCAAGGGAGGGGGGGGGCTTTGCCCGGGGGGGGGGGGGGGCTTTGCCCCCGACGATGTCCCGGGCACTGATCTCCTTGATCCTGAAGCAGGACAAGGATCCCCTGCAATGTGGGTCTTACAGACCGATTTCCTTGCTAAATGTAGATGCCAAGGTGCTGGCGAAGGTCTTAGCCACGAGGATTGAGGATTGAGTGCCGCAGATCATCCATGAAGACCAGACGGGGTTTGTGAAGGGGAGACAGTTGAACGCGAATGTGCGGAGGCCTTTGAACGTTATCATGATGCCGGCGAAGGAGGGGGAGGCGGAGATAGTGGTGGCGATGGATGCTGAGAAAGCCTTCGATAGAGTAGAGTGGGGGTACTTGTAGGTGGTGCTGAAGAGGTTCGGGTTTGGGGAGCGGTTTGTCAGGTGGGTTAGGCTGTTGTATGAGGTCCCGGTGGCGAGTGTGGCCACAAATAGGAGGAGGTCCGAGTACTTTCGGTTGCACCGAGGGACGAGACAGGGGTGTCCCTGTCCCCCCCTGCTCTTTGCACTGGCGATGAACCCCTGGCTATGGCACTGAGAGAGTCGAGGAACTGGAGGGGGTTGGTGCGGGGTGGGGAGGAGCATAGGGTGTCGCTTTATGTGGACGACCTGCTGCTGTATGTGGCGGACCCGGTGGGAGGAATGCCGGAGGTAAAGAGGATTCTTAGGGAATTCGGTGACTTTTCGGGGTACAAGCTCAATATGGGGAAGAGCGAGCTGTTTGTAGTTCATCCAGGGGACCAGGAGAGGGGGATTGGCGAGCTCCCACTAAAAAAGGCGGAGAGGATCTTCGGGTATTTGGGTGTCCAGGTGGCCAGGAGCTGGGGGGCCCTGCATAGGCTTAATTTTACAAGGCTGGTGGAGCAAATGGAGGAGGAGTTCAAGAGGTGGGACGTGTTGCCGCTGTCCCTGGCGGGTAGGGTGCAGTCAATCAAAATGACGGTGCTCCCAAGGTTTTTGTTCCTGTTCCAGTCCCTCCCCGTGTTTATCCCGAAGGCTTTTTTAGGCAGGTTAACAGAGCATAATGAGGTTTGTGTGGGCGCGAGGGACTCCGAGGGTGAGAAGGGTGTTCCTGGAGCGGAGTAGAGATGGGGGGGACTGGCGCTGCCCAACCTGTGGGTACTACTGGGCCGCCAATGCGACGATGGTGCGTGGGTGATGGAGGGGGAGGGGGCTGCATGGAAGAGGCTGGAGATGGCATCTTGTGAGGGTACGAGTCTGGGGGCGCTGGCAACGGCGCCGCTGCCGCTCCCTCCAAGGAGGTATACCACGAGCCCGGTGGTGGACCCCATTACGGGGGAACCACCGGTTCGCCCCAGGAAGAACAGGTGGAGGGTTTTCGGGATGGCACAGGGCAGGGATATGAAAGTTGGGGGACCTGTTTGTGGACTGGAAGTTTGCGAGCCTGGGTGAGCTGGAGGAGAAGTACGGGCTCCCCCCCGGGGAACACCTTCAGGTACTTACAGGTAAGGGCGTTTGCCAGATGGCAGGTGGTGGAATTCCCGCGGCTACTGCCACACACAGTACAGGACAGGGTGCTCTCGGGGGGGTGGGTGGGAGTGGGGAAGATCTCGGAAACTTACCAGGTGATGCAGGAGGAGGAGGAGGCCTCGGTGGTGGAGGTAAAAGGTAAGTGGGAGGAGGAGTTGGGAGACGGGATTGAGGAAGGGACGTGGGGAGGGTGAACTATTCCTCATCGTGCGCGAGGCTCAGCCTCATACAGTTTAAGGTGCTGCACAGGGCACACATGACCGGGACAAGGATGAGCCGGTTTTTTGGGGGTGAGGAGAGGTGTGTTAGGTGCTCAGGGAGCCCAGCAAATCACACCCATATGTTCTGGGCATGCCCAGCGCTGGAGGAATTTTGGGAGGGAGTAGCGAGGACGGTGTCGAGGGTGGTAGAATCCAGGGTCAAACCTGGCTGGGGGCTCGCAATATTTGGGGTGGCAGAGGAGCCGGGAATGCAGGAGGCGAAAGAGGCCGGAATTCTGGCCTTTGCATCCTTGGTAGCCTGGCAAAGGATTCTTCTTCAGTGGAAAGATGCGAGGCCCCCAAGCGTGGAATCCTGGATCAGTGATATGGCAGGGTTCATTAAATTGGAGAGGGTGAAATTCGCCTTGAGAAGGTCGGTACAAGGGTTCTTTAGGCGGTGGCAACCGTTCTTAGACTTTCTGGCAGAACGATAGACATTGGTCAATGGCAGCAGCAGCTCGGGGGGGGGGGGGTTTACTTTATTATTGTTTTTGTTATTTACACTGAAGGGTCTGAGGGGGTGTATATACCGGTTGTGTTAAGTTGGGGTGTTAATGTTAATTTATTATTTATATACAGGGCGGGGGGGGGTTATGGAGGGTTGCTTTTCTGGATTGTGTTTTGTACTTAACCCTGTTGGGTTCTTTTTTTTTCTCATTTTGTTATTGATATTTTATGAAAACTTTGATTAAAATTATTTTTTTTTAAAAAGAGAGTATGCTGAAGAATGGCATAATTGAAGTGGGTTGCAGCCAATGGAGCTCACCCATTGTGATGGTACCTAGACCAGATGCTACCCAACAATTGTGTGTGGACTATAGAAAGGTGAATGCAGTTACAAGAACGGACTCTTATCCTGTCCCACCATTGAAGGATTGCATGGAGAAAGTGGGACAATCTGCTTTTATTTTCAACTTCCAGACATGGAAAGAACAGTTAAAACATCGTATGGAGTTCTTCGATCGACTTCAGGCGGCGGGTTTGGTGATGAATCTAGCCGAAAGTGAATTTGGAGAAGCCCGAATCACTTTCCTTGAGGAGTTTCCGACATCCTCAAGATGAAGGGAAATAATGCGATCTCTTAACATGAATGAATTTGATCGAACAGCTGTGCAAAAGTTTTGTGGCGTGATTACTCCACTGATGGACTTGCTAAAGAAACCTAAATATTTCAATGGACAGCGGAATTTCAACAGGCATTTGACTGCCTGAAAGCTGTGATCACCAATGTTCCTGTATTGGAGAATTACAAGGGACTCTGTGGTCAGATTGAACTAAAGTATCTGATTCTAAAGAGAAATGCCGAGGAGTAGAGGAATGGCTGGATTGTGCAGAGACTTTGTTCAAAGAGACTGTCAATCGAGAAGGATTTCGGTTGGAAGAGGAAGAACAAAGAAAAATGGACTATATTATTATACCTGTTTGCTTGTGTTGTTTTTTTTTTAAAAACGAAAAGGTATATTTACTGTGTACATTTCTTAGTGGATGGTGCAAAAGTGAAAAATGAAACCATCTTGAAGTTGATGGTTTATTTATTTTTTTCTTGGGGGGAGGTGTCATGTGAGAGTACCTTTAAGACATGGATGTTTAAGCAATGTACCTTTAAGAAAACAATGATGTCAGAGAGTGGGTGGAGCTGAGGTCAGGTCAGCCATTTTACAGTTTAGTTTTGCAGTTTGGAGGAAAAGAGCTGGGTGGGTGTCTGTGTTTTGCAGTGAGCTGGATCTCTGCCATGAAAGACCATCTCTGGATCATTTGGGTGATTTAAACTTATAATAGTGAAGCCTTTAACCTGATGTGATTTTGTTTAAAGGTGTTAAGTCTCTTGGAAGTTTGAAGGAACATTTTAAGGAGTTATTTACTGTTGCAATATTTTCTGAGTTATCTTTGAAGTAAGGGGTGTTAGGAGATCCAATGTTTATTTAAGATATTTAGTTGAGTTCATGGAATAAACAGTGTTTTGTGTTTAAAAACCCACGTGTCCATAATTGTAATCCCACACAAAGAACAACAAAGAACAAAGAAATGTACAGCACAGGAACAGGCCCTTCGGCCCTCCAAGCCCGTGCCGACCATACTGCCCGACTAAACTACAATCTTCTACACTTCCTGGGTCCGTATCCTTCTATTCCCATCCTATTCATATATTTGTCAAGATGCCCCTTAAATGTCCCTATCGTCCCTGCCTCCACTACCTCCTCCGGTAGTGAGTTCCAGGCACCCACTACCCTCTGCGTAAAAAACTTGCCTCGTACATCTACTCTAAACTTTGCCCCTCTCACCTTAAACCTATGCCCCCTAGTAATTGACCCCTCTACCCTGGGGAAAAGCCTCTGACTATCCACTCTGTCTATGCCCCTCATAATTTTGTATACCTCTATCAGGTCGCCCCTCAACCTCCTTCGTTCCAGTGAGAACAAACCGAGTTTATTCAATCGCTCCTCATAGCTTATGCCCTCCATACCAGGCAACATTCTGGTAAATCTCTTCTGCACCCTCTCTAAAGCCTCCACATCCTTCTGGTAGTGTGGCGACCAGAATTGAACACTATACTCCAAGTGTGGCCTAACTAAGGTTCTATACAGCTGCAACATGACTTGCCAATTCTTATACTCAATGCCCCGGCCAATGAAGGCAAGCATGCCGTATGCCTTCTTGACTACCTTCTCCACCTGTGTAGCCCCTTTCAGTGATCTGTGGACCTGTACTCCTAGATCTCTTTGACTTTCAATACTCTTGAGGGTTCTACCATTCACTGTATATTCCCTACCTGCATTAGCCCTTCCAAAATGCATTACCTCACATTTGTCCAGGTTAAACTCCATCTGCCATCTCTCCGCCCAAGTCTCCAGACAATCTAAATCCTGCTGTATCCTCAGACAGTCCTCATCGCTATCCGCAATTCCACCAACCTTTGTGTCGTCTGCAAACTTACTAATCAGACCAGTTACATTTTCCTCCAAATCATTTATATATACTACAAAGAGCAAAGGTCCCAGCACTGATCCCTGTGGAACACCACTGGTCACAGCCCTCCAATTAGAAAAGCATCCCTCCATTGCTACCCTCTGCCTTCTATGGCCTAGCCAGTTCTGTATCCACCTTGCCAGTTCACCCCTGATCCCGTGTGACTTCACCTTTTGTACTAGTCTACCATGAGGGACCTTGTCAAAGGCCTTACTGAAGTCCATATAGACAACATCTACTGCCCTACCTGCATCAATCATCTTAGTGACCTCCTCGAAAAACTCGATCAAGTTAGTGAGACACGACCTCCCCTTCACAAAACCGTGCTGCCTCTCACTAATACTAATACACCTAGGGAAAAAGCCGTGTGCTAGGAAAAGCAACAAATCCATTAAAGGGGGAGGTTGGTTGAACTCCATGATACATTTTGGGGTTCTGAAAACGCCTCGCCCATAACAACCCCGTGTCTGTGGATTGGCTATGATAAATTGTCCCTTAGTGTCTAGGGATGTGCAGGTTAGGGTATGAGGTTACAGGGATAGGGTGGGGTGGATGTGGGAATGGACATGGATAGAGTGCTCATTCGAAGGGCTTGTTAGGCCAAATGGTCACCTGCACTGTAGGGATTCTATGCAAGTTAACACTTTGAGTCGTAACTCTTCTTCCAGCTCTTGCTGCATTTGGACATCAAGTGCTTCTGTAACCGAGGAGTTAGGAATGGTGCTAAACATTGTGCAATCACCAGCAAGACTTGTGCAATGCTCAAATTTGAACTGATGAGTGGCAAGTGACATTCGTGCCACACAAGTGCCAGGCAATGCCCATCTCCAACAAGAGTGATTCCAATCATTGCCCCGTCTCATGAATCTATCTGGAGACAGCAGTAGAGAATACTCAATTGGTATGCGTCTCTCCTGATAGCAAGTTCATGGAGAAGAAACAGTTTCTAGATAATTGGGAAGGTATTGGGTTAATGTACAGTCAAGGAAGTTGATGGGGACAGACAATCAAATATACAGAAGACATAATCAAAGAATAACAAAGGTATAACTGACTAGTCCCTGAGAAGCCAGGAAAAGCAGTTACCAGCAAGCAGTCTCAGAAAGCGGACAGGCCAGTTTCCAGCTACCAAGCCTAAAGGCCAAGTTTACAACAAACAAGCTTCTAAGGTTTAGAGTCAAGGCAATACAGAAAACCTTTGTTCCGACTGTTTCAAAATATCCTCGCTTGACCAGGAAAAATTAACTCTCTTATTATGTTATCCCTTCCCCTTCCCTGTAAGCGTCTGTCTTGTGTGTTTGGGTAGAGGATGGGACAGTAAAGGGGGGAGTAGCAGAATAGATGGCCGTTGTTCTATCATAGATACATTGCATGTCTTACCTCTATTTTTGTTAGGGTTAGGATTAAGGTTAGGGCTGGTGCCTGTAAAGTATTGGTTAATTCACTTGTGTTGCCACTCTGGGGCCTATGGGGCTGGAATTGACCGCACACTAGCCCACGGTAATATAATTTGGAGGTTCGTCCAGGAACGTGGAGCAAATTTGGGTTACAATGTAAATTATAAAGAGACACCAGGGGCGCGAGTCTCCGACTCCCCACCGGGTCGGAGAATCGCCGGGGGCTGGCGTGAATCCCGCCCCCGCCGTGTCCCGAATTCTCCGCCACCAGAGATCCGGCGGGGGCGGGAATCGCGCCGCGCCAGTCGGCAGAAATTGCGCCGGTCGGCGGGCCCACCCCAGCGATTCTCCGGTCCGCGATGGGCAGAAGCCCCGCCGCTGTCAACCCACGCCAGCCAGCGTGGATTGAACCACCTTTCGAACGGCGGGACAAGGCGGTGCGGGCGGGCTCCGGGGTCCTGGGGGGGGGCGCGGGGCGATCTGGCCCCGGGGGGTGCCCCCACGGTGGCCTGGCCCGCGATCAGGGGCCCACCGATCCGCGGGCGGGCCTGTGCCGTGGGGGCACTCTTTTCCTTCGCCTTCGCCATGGTCTTCACTATGGCGGAGGCGGAAGAGACCCCCTCCACTGCGCATGCGCGGGGATGCCGTGAGCGGCCGCTGACGCTCCCGCGCATGCGTCGCACGGCCAAAGTCATTTCCGCGCCAGCTGGCGGGGCGCCAAAGGCCTTTCCCGCCAGCCGGCGGGGCGGAAATCACTCCGGCGCGGGCCTAGCCCCTCAAGGTGAGGGCTCGGCCCCTCAAGATGCGGAGAATTCCGCACCTTTGGGGCGGCGCGATGCCGGACTGATTCGCACCGTTTTTGGCGCCTATCGGCGGACATCGCGCCGATTGCGGAGAATCCTGCCCCAGGTTGGTAGTGATGAAACAGGGTGGCTCTGGAAGCTGCAAAGTGTTTAATCAGGTGGAAGACTTAACTCTGGTTTATTTCGAGGGGCTTCGCAAAGATCCCCTAGTCGAATTGGCAGGGCAATTAAAACTGGCTGTACCAGTTAAAGCTAAGAAGGCAGAGGTACTTGAAGCGATTGCTAAACACTTAAATTTGATGGAGGCACTCGGAGCACAGGGGAGCCGATGAGAGAGAGCAGCATCAGGGATGTCTTGGGTTGGGAAATGGACCTGGGGAGAGTTGGGTTGCAGTTAGAGCATGAAAGGGAATTAAAGAGAATAGAAATAGAGATGAAGCAAAGGGCAATGGAGGCCAGGCAAAAAGAAAAATAAATGGAAATGGAAGTGACATGGGTGGAATTAGAGAGAGAGGAACAAGAGAAAAGAGAGAGGAACATTTTCTCAACTAATGTACCCAAACCCATATTAAATGTAAAGGTCACAGGAACTACTCAAACTTTTGTTCTGAAGAAGGAATTGTTTATTCCTCCAGAGAGCTCAGTGAAAGCTGAGGTATTAGTGAATGGGATAGGTGGAAGTTGTATCCCCGTTCCATTATATAAAGTGCAATTGGAGTATGATTTAGTGTCAGGTCCAGTAGTTGTCGGAGTGGTTAAGGTATTTCCAGTAGAAAGAGTAGACTTCCTTTTAGGGAAGGATTCAATGGGGGATGAAGGTTGTAGCTTCACCCATGGCGACAGAGAGTCTGTGCCGTGACGGCACTCTTTTCCTTCCGCCTTCGCCATGGTCTTCACTATGGCGGAGGCGGAAGAGACCCCCTCCACTGCGCATGCGCGGGGATGCCGTGAGCGGCCGCTGACGCTCCCGCGCATGCGTCGCACGGCAAAGCCATTTCCGCGCCAGCCGGCGGGGCGGAAATCACTCCGGCGCAGGCCTAGCCCCTCAAGGTGAGGGCTCGGCCCCTCAAGATGCGGAGACTCTCTGTCGCCATGTTAGCCAACAGTAGGGCATACGGGAGCTAGGAAAACTCAGTGAGCAGTAGGCTACACAGAGAAAGAGATGTTGACAGCGTGTTGATCACCTATCAGATGATAGTGGTCGTGAACCAGCGTTCTCAGGCTGAACGGTGACCAGAAGGATGGAGAGTCAGATGAGGATCTTTACTTTGATTTCAGTTCTGATTATGAAGTGATGGTAAACGGCTGTTACCGAATAGATTCGTCAATAATTGATCATGAACTATTGGCAAGCAATTCCTCCAAAGCTAATAAAGGAGATAGCAACCTGGAAGAAGAAAGTAAATTGGACTTTTCTAAATGCAATTGGTTCCCACCTCTTGCAGTAAACCCATTGCCATTCCCTTCAAGTGAAAGAATTTCCCAGAGTGGGCTTGGTCTGAAGGAAAGGACACCATCCCGGCCTCAGTTACATCCTCGGTAGCAATCCAACCCGTGGTTCCAACCACTCCGCATCCTGGGAGGACAACTTTTTGCTGCAATGACTTCAATATCCGAAGCAAGGATACTCATCTTCTATTTCATATTAATCTTATTATTATTTTATCCCCTTCCTCTCCCTGCGTGTGTGTGTGCCTGTCTTGTGTGTGTTTGGGTAGAGGGTGGGGTGGTAAAAGGGGTGGAGGGGAGGTAGTAGATTAGCTGTCTGTTGTCCTATCCTAATTATTTCACGTCTCATCTCTATTTTGTTAGAAATAAAGAGTTGTATTTCACTCACAAATCTGGTGCCTTTAATTCATTGGAGCAGTAGCGGGCCATAGATCTCAGAAACCTTATACAAATTATTGGTTAATTCACTTGCGTTGGGGCTCCGGGGGCTGTGGAACTAGAATTGACCGTGCACTAGTCCAGGATGTCATAACAGAGTCTCTTCCTGGTCGGTGTTACAGCTGGCAAAACCAACACAGGAACTGTTTCTGGTTCTGTTGTCGTAACAGGTTCAATAACTTTGGCATGTTGTAGTCCTCAGCTCGGGCATGTTGATGTTCAGACGCTATGTAAGCAACTGATACAAATTCTGTACTCGCACAATAATTAGTCGATGCCAAATTTGTTCATCATCAGTTTGCACAGCGTATGACATCAGATTCTTCTGGCTAGTACAATTGCTGGAGTGCGGGAGTCACCAATTTAGTGCGGCCAATCCACCTACCCTGCACATCTTTGGGTTGCGGGGTGAGATATTGACACGTGTATGTAGAGAGCCTTGATCCCTCAAAACCTTCACTGCATGTTTGAAATGAAATGAAAAGGAAAATCGCTTATTGTCACAAGTAGGCTTCAAATGAAGTTACTGTGGAAAGTCCCTAGTCGCCACATTCCGGCGCCTGTTTGGGGAGGCTGGTACGGGAATTGAACCGTGCTGCTGGCCTGCGTTGGTCTGCTTTACAAGCCAGCGATTTAGCCCAGTGTGCTATGTGAAACATTCAGCTAAGCTGTTGGCAGATTTGGTGTGTGCCACACCTCTTCAGGTCGTCCTCGATTTCAGCTGATGTGAACTCATAGGATTTACAGTGCAGAAGGAGGCCATTTGGCCCATTGAGTCTGCACCGGCCCTTGGAAAGAGCACCCTATCCAAGCCCACACCTCCACCCAATCCCCGTAACCCCACTTAACCTTTTCTTTTGGACACTAAGGGCAATTTAGCATGGCCAATCCACCGAACCTGCACATCTTTGGGCGGTGGGAGGAAACCGGAGCACCCGGAGGAAACCCACGCAGACACGGGGAGAACGTGCAGACTCCGCACAGACAGTGACCCAAGCCGGGAATCGAACCTGGGACCCTGGAGTTGTGAAGCAACTGTGCTGACCACTGTGTTACCGTGCTGCCCCTAACTGAGTGCCATTATCACTCCCGAGTTGTTCAGGTCGCCTGACTCTTGCATATACCTCATCAAGCCTTTCTCTGGTCTGTCCCAGAGTTGGTGATTTCATAATGCCTACATCAGGACACTTTGAATGCACATCAACCATGACCACAAACAGGTGCCTTCGACTGGCCCCACATAATCGACTAGGATTCTTTGCCATGTCCTGGTGGGACTTTAATTTTAAAAAAAAAGAAATTCCAGCAGGATGTGCTGTTTGGTCTGACATCAGTGCTGATACATCTTGATGGACTTGGCTGTCGGCCAATAGACTATTTTGAATTGCCTGGATGCTGGTGCTCAATGCTGATTGGTCAGGTTTTTCTCTGGCATGTTCCTTCCTCTGTGAGACTGTGTTTCCAGGTTTTAGTTTCCTTTTGAACTCAGAGTTGAAGGAGGTTGAGTTTCTCCCTGTAAGGGTAAACCTCCCACAAACACCCAGTTGGAGGCTCTATTCTATCCTCGGTAAAGCTGGAGGACATTCTAGTGAGTCTGGAAACCAAGTAAGAGGAAATTCAGGCTGACAACTGGGTTTGAGGGGAGACAAAGAAAATCTTAAGTAAATCCAGACCATCCACCAGCTGAAGGCAGGGTCGGTAGTTTAAAAACCCTTTTCAAATCCTGTGTGGGGAACTCTTGTTCTTGTCTCAGAAAGGCTGTTGATCATTCTGGTGGACTTGGAAACAAGTACGAATTACACAAGCCATGAGGTGCAGAGGGAATCCTACGGCCTGGGAGTTCTGACTGAATGTTCCAGCCAGAAGATCCTCCTTAACAAACCAATCGGTGGTTCCAATCATTCTGCGAGGGCGACAACTTCAACATTCGAAGCCAGATGCTCATCTTCCATTTCGTACTCATCCTCTTCTTATTTTTACCCCTCCCCCTTCCCCAGCGTGTGCCTGTCTTGAGTGTGTTTGGGTATAGAGGGTGGGTGGGTGAAGGCGGGTGGGGGGTGGAGGTAAGGTGTAGATTAGCTGCCCGTTATTCTAGTATAACTATTGCATGTCTCATCTCTATTTTTGTTCCAAATAAACAGTTGTTGTGTTTCACTTACAAATCTCGTGCCTGTAAGTCACTGGAGCAGTCAGAAACTTATACAAGCACGGTAGCACAGTGATTAGCACAGTTGCTTCCCAGCTCCAGGTTCGATTCCCGGCTTGGGTCACTGTCGGTGTGGAGTCTGCCCTTTTCTCCGTGTCTGGGTGGGTTTCCTCCGGGTGCTCCGGTTTCCTCCCACAGTCCAAAGATGTGCAGGTTAGGTGGATTGGCCGTGCTAAATTGCCCCTTAGTGTCCAAAATTGCCCTTAGTGTCCAAAAAGGTTGGTTTGGGTGTGGCAACGGGATTACGGGGGAGAGGGCGGCGGCATCATCTTAGGTGGGGTGCTCTTTCCAAGGGTCGGTGATTCTATGAAATCATCGGTTAATTCACTTGTGTTGGGACTCTGGGGCCTGTGGGGCTGAAATTGAACGTGCTCCCGCCCAGGGTGTTGTAACATTACCAAAGAAAGTTTATACTTGCCACAGAAGGAGGGCAGCTAAGGTTCACTAGGCTGATTCCTGGGACGGCAGGGTGGTCATATTAGGAGAGATTGGGTCGACGGCCTGTATTCACTGGGATTGAGAAAAATGTGAGGGGATCTAATTGAAACATTAAATTCAGACAGAGCTGGGTAGACTGGATGCAAGGATGTTGTTTCCTCTGTCTGGGAGGGTCTAGAACAAGGGATCACAGTCTCAGGATTCAGTGTAGTTCATTTAGAACGGAGACGAGGAGAGATGTCTTCACTCAGAGGGTGGAGAACCTGTGGAATTTTCTACCGCACAAGGCTAAGGAGGACAAGTCCCTGAATACATTTAAGAAGGAAATAGATAAGATTTCTAGACTCGAAAGGCAACGAGGGGTATGGGGAGAGCGCTGAAGTTGGTTGTTGAGTTAGAGGATCAGCGATGAACATGTTGAATGTGAAGCTCCTGCTCTTATTTGCGATGTTCCAGCTCTACTAGTGAATTCAACCACTTCCTGTAGGAGTGAGTTCCACATTCTCACCACTCTCTGGGTAAAGGCATTTCTCCCGAATGTGAATTTCTTGCTAACTATCTTATACTGATGGCCTCAGTTATGCCCTTCCCGACATGGAACATAGGAATCAAGGAGCAGAGGTGGGCATTTCAGCCCCTCGGGCCCGCTCCACCATTCAATCTGATCACGGCTGATCTCTTCCTGCTCTCAAATCCACCGCCCCAACTGTTCCCCAGATCCCTTTAACCCGTTTTATAAATCAGAAACACCTCTTTCTTGAAAACATTAAAGACTCAGATTCCACCGCACTAGGGGGGGCAGCGGATTCCACAAATTCACCACACTCTGCGAGAAGTAGTTCCTCCTCATCTCAGTTCTAATGGCACGAGGAAACATTCTCTCTGTATCCACTTGATCAAAACCTTCCATAATGTTAAAGACCTCGATTAGATCACCCGTCAGCCTTATCATCGAGAGAAGTGGCCAGCCAGGCAATTTGTTCCTGATAAAATGCATCTATGGGGTGCTCCCGGTAAATCAGCTCTGCACCCTCGCCAGTGCCTCCATTTTGTATGACGACCAAGTTTTAATTCTACGATTAGAGTCGGTTCACGAGATTGATTCCAGAGATGAGTGGCTGGTCGTATGAAGAGAGATTGAGCAGTTTAGGCCCATACTCAAGAGTTTAGAAGAATGAGGGGAGAATCAAGAGGTATTCAAGAGGGACTGTTTAGCGCAGGGCTAAATCACTGGCTTTGAAGGCAGGCCAGCAGCACGGTTCGATTCCCGTACCAGCCTCCCCGAACAGGCGGCGGAATGTGGCGACAAGGGGCTTTTCAGAGTAACTTCATTTGAAGCCTACTTGTGACAATGAGCCATTTTCAAGATGCTAAAAGGTTTGGATAAAGTAGACGTGGAGCATTTGCTTCCTCTGTGGGCTCCAGAACGAGTGGTCATAGTCTAGTAACAGATTTGAGGAGAAACTACTTCTCCCAAAGGGTTGTGAATCGGTGGAATTCGCTACCCCAGAGTGCGGTGCATGCTGGGACAGTGAGTAAATTTAAGGAGGGAGTTAGACAGATTTTTAATTGGTAACGGGTTGAAGGGTTATGGAGAACGGGCAGGGCGGTGGAGTTGAAGCCATGATGGGATCAGCCACGATCACATTGAAGGTGTTTTGGCTCCGGGGGCTAAATTGCCAACTCCCGCTCCTAGTCATGTGTTCTAGGGAGGAGATGCTCTGGCTGATTTTGCAATCCAGCTCTTGATCTGTAACATTATGGTAGCAGATGAAGAACATATCAGCCATGTTAGAATGGCGGAGCAGATTCGATGGGCCGAGTGGCCTAATTCTGCCCCTAATTTATGAGGTGGGGCCTGTACTCATTTGAGTTTAGAAGAATGAGAGACAACCTTATTGAGACATACAGGACTCTCAGGGGGCTTGACAGGGGAGATCATAGAATTTACAGAGCAGATGGAAGCCATTCGGCCCAACAGGTATGCACCAGCCCTTTAGATGTTGAGAGGTTGTTTCCTCTTGTGGGAGAGCCTAGGACCAGAGGGCAGAATCTCAGAGTGAGGGGTCGCCCATTCCAGACAGAGATGAGGAGGAATTTCTTCTCTCAGAGGGGAGTGAATCTGTGGAATTCTTTACCGCAGAGAGCTGTAGAGGCCAGGTCGTTAAGTATGTTCGAGGCTGAGATAGACAGAGTTTTGAACAAAGAACAAAGAAAAGTACAGCGCAGGAACAGGCCCTTCGGCCCTCCAAGCCTGTGCCGACCATACTGCTCGTCTAAACTAAAATCTTCTGCACTTCCTGGGTCCGTATCCCTCTATTCCCATCCTATTCATGTATTTGTCAAGATGCCGCTTAAATGTCACTATCGTCCCGGCTTCCACCACCTCCTGCGGTAGCGAGTTCCAGGCACCCACTACCCTCTGCGTAAAAAAACTTGCCTCATACATCTCCTCTAAACCTTGCCCCTCGCACCTTAAGCCTATGCCCCCTAGTAATTGACCCCTCTACCCTGGGAAAAAGCCTCTGACTATCCACTCTGTCTATGCCCCTCATAATTTTGTAGACCTCTATCAGGTCGCCCCTCAACCTCCTTCGTTCCAGTGAGAACAAACCGAGTTTATTAAACCGCTCCACATAGCTAATGCCCTCCATACCAGGCAACATTCTGGTAAATCTCTTCTGCACCCTCTCTAAAGCCTCCACATCCTTCTGGTAGTGTGGCGACCAGAATTGAACACTATATTCGAAGTGTAGTGAGGGAGATGAGGGTTATGGGGATAAGGCAGTGGAGTTGAGAATTATCAGATCAAATGGGAAGGTGGCGATGT
Organism: Scyliorhinus torazame; assembly: GCF_047496885.1. Lineage (NCBI taxonomy): Eukaryota > Metazoa > Chordata > Chondrichthyes > Carcharhiniformes > Scyliorhinidae > Scyliorhinus > Scyliorhinus torazame. The sequence continues at coordinate 16,324,739 of NC_092712.1, read as the reverse complement.
AGCGGTTGTGCTGCTGGACTAGCAATCCAGAAACCCAGGGTAACTCTGGGGTCCCAGGTTCAAATCTCACCACAGCAAATGGTGAAATTTGAATTTAATAAACCATGAGGCGAAAGCATCGTACATTTTCAAGGAGGAGGAGTTAGATATAGCTCTTGGGGGCTAAAGGGATCAAAGGATATGGAGGGGAAGGCGGGATCAGGTTACTGACTTGAATGATCACCCATGATATAATGAATGGAGAGCGGACTCGAAGGGCCAAATGCCTCATCTTGTTCCTATATTTATAAATTATTGGCGACTGTCATAAAACCCATCTGGTTCAGTAATGTCCTTCGGGGAAGGAAATCTGCCATCCTTACCTGGTCTGGCCTACCTACCAAATTGGATGGTCTCTGGGCGGATGCGTTAAGCAGGGTCAACACGTCCACGTCTTGCGCCAGGCTCAGCCTGATACAATTTAAGGTTGTTCACTGGGCACACATGACGGTGTCCCGGATGAGCAAGTTTTGGGGGATAGAAGACAGGTGCACGAGGTGCGTGGGAGGGCCAGCGAACCATGTCCACATGTTCTGGACATGCCCGAAGCAGAGGGGATTCTGGCAGGGGTTTGCAGATGCCATGCCCACGGTGTTAAAAACCAGGGTGGCACCGAGTCCAGAAGTGGCGATTTGCGGAGTGTCGGAGGACCCGGGAGTCCAGGGGGGGGGGGGGGGCGAGAGAGGCCGACGTCTTGGCCTTTGCCTCCCTGGTAGACCGGAGACGGATACTGTTAGCTTGGAGGGACTCAAAGTCCCCAAGATCAGAGACATGGGTCAGTGACATGGCTGGCTTTCTCAGTCTGGAGAAAATCAAGTTCGCCCGAAGAGGGTCAATGCTCGGGTTCACTAGGGTGGTGTCTGGCGTCTGGGTAGGGGAGGGGAAGGTGTCGGACATATATCAGGAGCTGCAGGAAGTAGAGGAAGCCTCAGTGGGGGAGTTGAAGGGTAAGTGGGAGGAGGAGCTGGGCGAGGAGCTGGATGAGGGCCTGTGGGCCGATGCCCTAGGCAGGGTGAACTCCTCCTCATCATGTGCCAGGCTTGGATTAATCCAGTTTAAGGTGGTGCATCAGGCGCATATAATGGCGGCAAGAATGAGTAGGTTTTTTGGGGTGGAGGACAGGTGCCCGAGGTGTGCGGGGTGTCGGGCGAACCATGCCCATATGTTTTGGGGGGGGGGGGGGGGTATAGTCTAGATTACTGTTCGTGGACGGTGGGATCGGAGGGAGGTAGAGGCTCTTTGCACTATGTTTATAGTTTGTATATGGTTTATTGTTACTGTTATAAAATCACAAATGCTTTAATAAAATATTTTACCAAAAAAAAAGTTTTGATGGACATAGCTTTCAATTCTGGATTTTTATTTATTAACTAAATATAAATGCCACCTGCTCCGTGGTGGGATTTGAACCAATATCTCCAGAGCATTAGATGTAAGCCACCACTAGACTACGTTTTACACAGAGGGCGGCACATTGGTTAGCACTGCTGCCTCACAGCGCCAGACATTTGGGACCCAGGTTGAATTCCGGCCTCAGGTGACTGTCTGTGGGGAGTTTGTACGCTCTCCCCGTGTCTGCGTGGGTTTCCTCCGGGTGCTCCGGTTTCCTCCCACAGTCTAACGATGTGCAGATTAGGTGGATTGGCTATGTTAAATTTCCCCCGAGTGCCCAGGGATGTTCAAGTTAGGTTACGGGGGTAAAGGGTGGCACGGTGGTGCAGTGGTTAGCACTGCTGCCTCATGGCACCAAGGACCCGGGTTCGATCCCAACCCTAGGTGGAGTCCATGTGGAGTTTGCACATTCTCCCAGTGTCTGCATGGGTCTCACCCCCACAACCCAAAGATGTGCAGGGTAGCACAGTGGTTAGTACTGTTGCTTCAAAGCTCCAGGGACCCAGATTCGATTCCCGTCTTGGGTGACTGTCTGTGTCTGTTCTCCTGTGTCTGCGTAGGTTTCCTCCGAGTGCTCCGGTTTCCTCCCACAATTCCCGAAAGATGTGCTTGTTAGGTAATTTGGACATTCTGAATTCCCCCTCCGTGTACCGGAACAGGTGTCGGAATGTGGCGACTAGGGGCTTTCCACAGTTGCTTCATTGCAGTGTTAATATAAGCCTACTTGTGACAATAAAGAGTATTATGTGTAGATTAGGTGGATTGGCCACGCTAAATTGCCCCTCAATTGGAAAGAAAGAATTGGGTACTCTAAATTTATTTAAAAAAAAGAAAGAATTGAATTTACAGTGCAGAAGGAGGCCATTCGGCCCATCGAGTCTGCTCCGGCTCTTGGAAAGAGCACCCTCCCCAAGGTCCACACCTCCACCCTATTCCCATAACCCAGTAACCCCACCCAACACTAAGGGCAATTTTGGACACTAAGGGCTAAATTGCGTGGCCAATCCACCTAACCTGCACCTTTGGACTGTGGGAGGAAACCGGAGCACCCGGAGGAAACCCACGCACACACGGGGAGGATGTGCAGACTCCGCACAGACAGTGACCCAAGCCTGGGATCGAACCTGGGACCCTGGAGCGGTGACGCAATTGTGCTAACCACTATGCTACCGTGCCGCCCAAGTCAGGGAAGAGGTCTTTCGGAAGGGACAGCACTGGTGCAACGGGTTGAATGGTCTTCTTCCACGCTGTGTTCTACGATTGAATAACCTAACCCTGATTGAGTAAAGATTCCCACCCCCACTCGCTAATCGGAGATCAGCAAACAAGACGACAACAAGAATTGCTCAGAAGATTGTTTATTGTACATCATGGAAATCTAGAACTTGTGTCCCAGCGGGACAGTAACAAAACTCCAATCGTCCTGCTGTGAAGGATCCATCTCCTGTCGATTGCTATTGGACAGGGTGCGAGAGACGTAAACCAATTTGAAAATCAATAGAACGGTGGGCGTACCTACACCGCAGGGACTGCAGCGGTTCAAGTAGGCAGGCTCACCACCACCTTCTGAAGGGGCAATTAGGAACGGGTAATAAATGCTGGTCGCATCAATGAACGAAGTAAAACGTTTAATGAGACTGTGACCAGTTCATTTCGTTCACTTGTGTTGGCCGTTGGAGTTAAGAGCTCAGCTGATGCTCGTCAAAGTACTCCACGAGTTATCTTCTACATTCAGCCGAGAGATTCCACAGGACTTCACTTTGGTTTCTCATATCAAAAGCTGCACCTCAAACATTGCAGTGCTCGCTCAGTCCTGCACTGGGGTACGTCAGCCGGAACTATCGTTGGGATGGGGCAAGAGCTCGCAGCTTTCTAAGGCGGGTGGAAGGAGGTCGCCCCCCGAGGGGCTGCTGGCACAGGTGGGACCGCCGTCCATCTCAACCACGTGAGAAATGTCCTCCTCAGGAGGTTGGACCTCTCCTTCAATCATCAGCGTGCACTCCAGGCATTCTGCCTGGTCGGCAGACATGCCACACTCTTCCACCGCATACAGGTGACCAGCGGGGCACAGGTACCAGTCTCTCTTCGCCATCTCCATGTCCTTGGCCACCGACAAGCGTTCATCTTCTGAGATCCACAGGCCTCCACAGGGGAAGAGCTGCCCGATCTTCTCCAGGTCCCCTTTAATCTTCGGCTCCGACTCTTCCGTCAGCTTTCCCCTCAGGTTTTCCAGGAGGGGGTCAAGAGTCTTCGCCACCTCATCGGCCAGTGTCAACTTACTGGCCTCACAGTGACTGAGCAGGCGCATCAGATCGGTGAGGTAGGATATCCTGGCGATCTCGTTCCGACACTCGCCCAGTTGCTGGCGGGTGAAGGTTACCCGCTTGGTGCCCAGCCACCAGTCCAGCTTGGTTAGCATCAATTCCAAGCTCACCCGGCGCTCTGATGTGCAAGCTTTGGTTTGCTTCCTCACCATGTCCAGGAATCGGAAAATGCCGAGGGCTCTCTCCAGCGTGGCCAGTTCCTGGAGAGACCGGGAGGTTTTAACCTTCTTGCGAATGTCGTACCGCTGCTCGCCATAATGCAGGTTGATGGAGGCGGCGATGATGCTCTCGGTCAGCTGCTGCTTCTTCTCCTCGATCTCCTCCGAGCTGCCCAGGATGACCTTCTTCACGTGATTGATGCCATGCCACCTCCTCTTGATGGCGGTGTTGTAGCGGCTGTGCCACTGGATGAGAGTGCCGCACTTTGGGCATGATTCGAGCCGGAGGGGGCGCGGGCCCTCGTCCATCAGCCGGTCCATCCCGCCCACCTCCAGGATGTGCCCACAGTCTTCCAGCACCACAAAACGGGCGCCGGGGCTGCCCTCCGAGCCAAAGAAGGCGGCGATCAGCTTGGGCGCGTGGCACGTGCGGCACAGGGTCGGGCACACCTCCCCGCACAGGCCGACGCAGGGGTGCCCGCAGGGGAGCACCAGGTCGCAGGGCTGGTCGCAGCGAGGGCGGTCGCACTCCTCAAAGCAGGCCCGGCTGCACGGGTGGTGCTTGCACCTCCATGGGCATGGCTTCAGGCACGGGCTGCAGATCTCACCGCACCTCTTCTGGCACTGACCATGCCCACACTTGTAGTCGCACGGCAAGCGGCAGGGCTGGCAGCTATCAGCACAGGGGTCCTTACACTGGTGGCCGCACAGAAGCACCCGCCCGCATTTCCGATTGCAGCCCCGGTGCAGCCTCCCCTCCAGGCAGTCGGTGCACGTGCCCATGCACGGGTGCCCACACTGCAGCACCTCGGTGCACTTGGCCGGACAGGGAGAGTCAGCACAGTTTTCGCTGCACCGTTGCCGGCACGTGTGCCCGCAGTCCAGGAGTCGCTCACACGGGTGGTCACAGGGCAAGGCTTCCGAAGGGACGCTACATGCCACCCACTGGAGGTGCCCACATTCTGGCACAACCTTCTCCACCATCTCCTTACACGGGCTGCACTCTTCCCAGCAGCGTTTGGGGCACCCGTGCCCGTGTCTGCAGAGGGACCGGCTGCAGGGCTCCTTGCAGCGGTAGACCCCCTGCCTTTGATGGTGCGCATGGCAGCGGTGTTTGCAGAGGTGGCCGCACTCCAGACGATGGCCACAAGGACGGTCACAGGTCCACTCAGGAAACCGCTGGAAATCCTCCGGGGCCTGGATGAATAATTGGCTCCCTGGGTGGTTCGGGCAGGGCAGGGGCAGACCTTCCCCCACCAGACCCCTTTCCTCCAGCAGCTGAAGAATTTGCTTCCACGTCTTGGTTTCTGGGCCCTGCAGTAGCTTCTGGAAATTCCCCAGGCAGTAGAACCCCATCTTGGCTCTGGAGAAGGCCACGCAGAGATGGTTCCTGTCCCTCGAGAGGTCAGTCCTTCCCTCCCAGTTACTACGGACCAGAGACAGCAAAACAATGTCGTTCACCTCCCCCTGGAAATCATCGATAGCCTTGATGGAAATCTTGGCCATCCCACGTTCCCGGGCCATCAAACGGATCTTCCACATCTGGGCCACGTAGGGAGTCAGGATGGTGATCTGCTCGGTCGTGTACCCCTGCCTCAGAAGGTGTTGGCAGAGTCCCACCAGGAACTGAGCCTCGTGATCATTGCTGTGACTCTGGGCCTCGGAGATGTAGTCCTCCTCGGAGATGTAGTCCTCCTCCACTTGATGGTCAACGAAGAAGATATTTTTCGACAGGCCCTGAGAATGGGGAAAGACAAAAGTCA